>NW_005842588.1:76714-77520 GCF_000455745.1 Alligator sinensis
GCTCTCTCCAGATGGTTGTGGAGTCCTCCAACTTGGGCAGAAACCGCTCAAGCCTCTTATACGGCTAGCAAGCCAATCACTAGCCGCCACGTGGGAATATTTTAACACAAGCCAATAATGGGGCTCGAATTTAAATACAAATGGCGGGAACTCTTTGCACCGTGCATTTCTGTGCTGCAAAGAAGAAATGCACCCTGCAAAGAAAGCTCCAAAACGGCGGGAAAATAATTCAGTGGTGCTGAAGCACACACAAAACAAAAATCACACCTTGGGTTGTGACAGAACCCATGTTGGTTGCCCCTAAGCATAATCTCCCCTGCTGGCCCCTTGCAGACATGTGCCAGGATACCTCTCTCAAAAAGCTTACCCAGGATCGAGGTCAGACTGACTGACCTATAGTTTCCTGAGTCCTCCTTCCTCCCTTTTTTGAAAATGGGAACCACATTGGCCCTTTTCCAATCCTCTGACACCTTGCCAGAGCACCACGAGTGCTCGTAAAGCCATGCCAGGGGTCCCGCAATGACCTCTGCTAATTCCCTCAGCACTCTGGGGTGGAGTGCTTAGATACTACTTAGTATCATAGTGGTATCATAGTACTTAGGATTGGAAGGGACCTAAACAGATCAACACGTCCGACCTCCTGCCCTGGGCAGGAACAGGTGCCAGGGTCATATCACCCCAGCCAAATATCTGTCCAGCCTCCTCTGGAAGACCCCAAAGGTAGAGGAGCGCACCACCTCCCTTGGGAGCCCATTCCAGAGCCTGGCAGCCCTAACTGTAAAGTAATGTCTCCTGATGTCCAGCCT
>NW_005842588.1:77625-113359 GCF_000455745.1 Alligator sinensis
TCCCCCGGTGAGTTTGTAATTGGCCACCAGATCCCCCCTCAGCCTTCTCTTGTGGAGGTTGAATAGATTCAGGCCCTTTAGCTTCTCCTTGTAGGGCCTGCCCTGCTGCCCCCTGATCATGCGAGTGGCGCTCCTCTGGACCCTCTCAATGCTAGCCACATCCCTCCTGAAGTGCGGCGCCCAGAACTGGATGCAGTACTCCAACTGCGGCCTGACCAAAGCCACATAGAGGGGAAAGATCACCTTCCTGGACCTGCTTGTGATGCAAATAGTAATAAGTCATAAGTGCTACTAATTGCATAATTAATTATGATTACTAATAGTAGTAATAATAATAAATTTCAATCCCAAATTCCAGATTTCTGTAGGTTTTACCAAACAATGTGCCACAAGAAAAATATCAGAAGGGATAAAACTGAGCAGTAAAACACTGCACCATGGGATATTTACCCAGAATGTTATACAGAACATTTGAAAACATACAGAGCTGTGTGACAGTGAGTAGCAAGAGAAGTACTATAACCCAGCATAAGAAAGTGGTACAGATTGGTTTTGGGTTTGATATCATTAATTAGTGTATATGGAGTATACAAACTAATCTGGATTAATATCACTTTTTAGACTAACCCTCAGGGAAATACATAGCTCTCCTATCACTAAGGGGAAAAAAGACCCTCCCTGACTTTCACACAGAAATAATAACTCAGCTGTGCACTCAAAAAAACAAAAACAAAATCCCATTGCAATCAGAGATAATGCAATGTATTTGGCTCATAGAATAAAACTAACAGCATCACATATCCCAACTCTGCCAAAAAGAGGACTCCATCCAAGAGAAGTACATAACCTGGCTAAATGAAGAAGCAAAATTAAAAGGCTAAATTCACAGAAAAGAGCAGCTCATTTTAAGGGACAGGCCAGGAGTGGGCAAATGGAGCACCAGCTAACTTAGAACAGGCACCGGATTGGCAGCAGCTGCCTCCTCCCGAGCTATGAATATTATAGGAAAGAAATAAAAGAATAAAAACGATTTCAATATGTACCTACAAGACATAGGTCTAGAGATGAGCAAATCTATCTATATGACACCTCCTCCCATTTCAAAACAACTACAACAGTCCGGCAGTGCCTTGTTGTCATTTGTGGTACTGTGCCTATGTTATATTGAGGACATTTTAAAACTGTTCATGGGGCATCCTGGAATCTTTTGCTCTGCCACAGAATTCATGCATGTGCCTGGGCCAGTCTCTCTGGGCCTCAGTTCCTCACCTGTGAAATGGAAATAATAGCACTGCCCTCCCTCATGGTGGCAGTGTGAGGAAAAATACTTATGTTAAAAATGGTCAAGTGCACTGATGCTGTAGGCCATAAGTGTGCCCAAAATAGACAGAGAAAAGGGAACAAAGTGTGCATCACAGTGAAAGAAGTGCTGCCCAGCCTCAGTGCTCATAAACAGGAAGACAACTGGATCCAACCTCTGCAGATCACAAACTAGCTTAAAGATGATGAAAAGAAGGAGCTTAGAGCTTATTCTGATAATAAAAGGACTATTATCCTTTTACTACCACACCTCATGAGGAGAAAGCCAGAGGTACACTCTGCAGGGGTGAGAAACTTCTGCTCCTGCTGGAAAACCTGGCTCACTCCACAAGCTTAAAAGCCCAATGTTAGTCTACTTGTCTTTATACGTATTTAATCACATAGCCAACATTTGATGGATGAACCTGGCTAATATGTGTTGCATTTCCATAGGGAGTGCCTGTGGGTGCTTGAGAGGAGTCCCAACGGTAAATGTAATCACAGAGGCCATGGGGCTCCTCAAAGCTTGAGCAATGCTACAGGGTTGAGGAAGCCAAACAATACATCCTGGCCCAGATCCAGCAAGCCTGGCACACACCTCCAGCATGTTTCATTGACAAGGTGCCAGACCCAGACATGGCCATCCAGGGCATGGACAGTTAGGGGGCTTGAAAATTATAATTTTTTTCCTGTTGTCCAATTATTATTATCATCATCTCTGGCAAAGGGAGGCCCGATACTAAAAGTTTGCCTAGGGCCGCCAGGAGTGTAGGTATAGTGCTGCAAGGAGCAGAATTGTTCCTGAGTTCTTTCTGTGCCAAACACCCCTTAGAGCGCCCTTACAGGGCTGTTCGACGTAAGAAATTTTGCATTACACATGCCTCTGCCAGCCCTGGCCCTGCAGGCTGCAAGCCTAAAGGAGCCTCCACAGTGGCTGTACCTGGCAGCGGAGAGCTGCTGCAGCATCTGCTGCGTAACCAGCCTCACTGCTCCCTCTGCTGGACCTGCATGATGCAGGAGCAGTCAGAAGAGAGGAGCAGCAGCTGGACAGGACAGAAGAGAAAGGCCCTGGATCTCCCCTGAACACATCCACATAGCTCCTCCCACCCAAATCTCAGCACTCCCACATCCTGCAGCCTCTACCAACTCCATGTATCCCACTGTGCACTCAACTACCCCAGCCCCCTCTAGGCACACCCCAACATTCATATATTTCTACCAAAGCTGCCAATGTCCCTACCGCTTGGGATCAGGAGCTCCCCCTCTTCCCTGAGAAACAGCACATACACAGCTACTTAAAATGTATTAGCAGGGAGGATCATCATCACCCAAATCCAAGCTTAGTTCAATATGGGCTTCTGACTTCTGGTTTGTTGTCATAGGTCCTCATTATACTTGCCTGCATTGATTTAGAAGAGTGTGGGATATACACCTAAAGCCCCTGGGGAAATAACCTGACCTGTCACCAACTGTGTTATTCTTGGAAAAACTGTCAGTATTTTGAATGCGAGTCTGGCTGCTCTGTTGTGGGTTGGGAGGACAGAAGGTTGTTGTTACTAAAATGAATAGCTTGCCATGGTAAGTTATATAATGAGTCACATTTTGGTTATGAGGAAATGTAAGAACAAATTAGGCAGGCAAGGTTCTTTGGGTAGACGTGATATCTTTTATTAGACCAACTAAATAGTTGGGGAAAAGTTCTTTGCAAGTTTTTGGGCACAAACACCCTTCCTCAGGCATTGGGAGACTCTGCTGATATGTGTTCTCCATAAGAGCAAATTATGAATTTATGGTTAAAAACTGCAAAAAGGCATCCCTTTGCATTATTTTTAATCAAGATCTTGTTTATTTTTCAGTGATCTGTCTAAAAGATCTGAAAGCTGTAAGATTAGCATCTGGAGGCCTGCTAGTTCAACCTGACACTAGAAACTATACAGGCAGATGGCAGGCAGGAGAGATGCTGCCACCTTCAGGCGACTTAGACTTGGGAGACAGGGTTTCAAGAGCCATGGCAAGTGACTGGGGACAAGTCACTTAATAGGGCCAGATCTAAAAATATGGTTGACCTCAAGGTGATCTAAACCCTACCAGATTTCAGTGGGGGTTAAGGCATTTAAAGGAAGTTTTGCACCTTGGTGGGGCTGGATCTTTTAGTCTTTAAGAGCCAGCCCCATTCCCTAGCTCTGAAAGAGAGATAACAGCACTTTCCTACTGCCCAGTAGGGCTGTGCGAAGCTTCGGACAGAATTTCAGATCCGGAGAAACTTCGGACGTTTCAGGGTCCAAAGCAGCATGTCCGGGTCGAAGTGCTGGCCTCGTGAGGCTTCCTGAAGTGCTTCGGAGCCGCCTTGGAGATCCGGCCATAGGGTATAATGGGGAAACAATAAAATATCTATAACTTCGTTGGTTTTTGTCCATTTGGATGACATTTTCAGGGGTGGTAGACTCTGCAGAGAGCATGAAGCCTGCCAAGTTTCAGAAAGATTGGTGCAGGGGTTTAGGGGGAACTGCCCCCCAAGCTGTGGAAAAGCAAAACTCGTGCCATGGGTGACACTGCAGGTTTAAGGCGCAGCGGGGTGACAGCTGCAGGGATGGTGGCCCCTGCTGTGGCCACAAAGCCTGCTAGCTGTGGAGGAGATCGGTGCAGAGGTTCTGGGGCCCTGCACCCCTAGCTGCTGATGGACAAAACTCATGACATGGGTGCTTGTGCCACTGTGTCTGTCTTGGGGCATGGGAGACACTACTGCAGGTCTGGCTGCTAAGCTACCAGTTACCAATCAATCATGATTCACTCAGGGACCAGCTCAATACACAGGACCTAGTTAATGTAGCCAGTTAATTGCCATCAGTTAGCACCTACAAAACCAGACTAAGGAGAGGAAAGAATCAATACAGACAATCAACTGCCCCAAGATGACACAGCAAGCACCCATGCCACGAGTTTTGTCTGTCAGCAGCTAGGGGTGCAGGGCCCCAAAACCCCCCTGCACCAATCTCCTCAACAACTGGCAGGTGTTGTGGCCACAGCAGGGCCCAGCATTTCTGCAGCTGTCACCCTGCTGTGCCTTAACACCCTGCAGTGTCACCCATGTCACAAGTTTTGCTTGTCTGCAGCTTGAGGTGCAGTTCCCCCCAAACCCCTGCACCTATCTCCTTGAAACTTGGCAGGCTTTGTGGCCTCAGTGAGAGCTACCACCCTTGCACACACAGACATGACAGGAGTTGTGCTTTCAAGAATTTGGGGTACAGTTTCCCTAAACCCCTGCACCGATCTTCTTGGAACTTGGCAGGCTTTGTGGCCTCACCAGGGGCCTCAGCCCCTGCAGTTTTCTCCCCCCTGTAGTGTAACAAATAGCCATGACATGAGTTTTGCTTTCATGAATTTGGGGTACAGTTTCCCCCAAACCCCTGCACCAATCTTCTTGAAACTTAGCAGGTGTCATGCTCTCAGCAGAGGCTACCATCCCTGTATGTTTCATCCAAATAGGACAAAAAACAACAAAGTTATAGATATTTCATTGATTCCCCATTATACCCTATGGCTGGATCTCGGAGGCAGCTCCGAAGCTTCGGAGCCGATTCGTCCGGATTGAGGCAGAAACCCGGTCTGGAGGTCCAGATTGGATCACGGCCATCCGAAGCAGCCAGATCCGAAGCCAGATCGGATCGCTGCCGACTCACACAGGCATACTGCCCAGGGATGTAGTGAAAAGAAATATGTTAAGGATAGTGAGGTGCTCAGATACTACAGTAATGGGCACTTGCATGATGTGGATGGCTTCTTTACCACTGTTTTCTCATCCCCTCCAGCCCCTGCAATGGAATAGAAGCAGGAATTCTTTACAAACAGCTGTCACAGGGCCTGTGACACTGCTGCTTCTCATTATGGGCTTAATTCTGAAAAATACTAAGCATTCCCAACACATATGACGTTATTAGAAAAATCCAAACAGCCTCTCCCTTCCAGAATAAAACCATAGAATCCATAGTTTCCAGCTGTGACACTTACACCCCCAGTCAGTGGACCCCCCCTGACGTTACTCTTTGGAAAAATTGAAGAGTAGAGGAAGGACAATACTCACAGAGCTCACACTTGAGCCCATAGGACTTTCCAATCTTGTTGATTTGAACCATAGGAGTGTGGCCAACCTTCTTCAAAATGTTTGGCAGGATCTTTGTTTCTTCTGGCCTGAGTTAGTGAGAGAGAAAAAATATGCATATACTGAAGACAATGACAATCATCCAAGTACAACTGAAATGTAAACCAGAACAAAATTAGAAAGATAGACTCCAGATCCTGAGGAGTAGAGAACTGAGGGAGATTTTGATACCAGAAGGACAGGACCATGTTGATTGCCTAAATTCCTAATGGTGATGAGAGGTTGTGACAGAAAAGAGTGGATGTCTCCATTCTATGGACGCCATGTGGGCATAGCAGAACCATATGAAAACCATAAGAAAATCTTGCTACCATTTAAGAAATGACTGCATTTTTGCTTCTTCTGCAATATGATTAGTAGGGAGAGAGGAATGGGGAAAGTGTCACCCATTCAAAATCAAGCATGTCTTTTTTACTGTTTTGACCATCTCCTTACCCCTTAGCTCAAATCTGCATAGTTGTGCATGCACTGATACCCTGGAAAGAATTTAGAAAAGCAAGTTGTTAATGGAGCTAGCTTATTGGCCCTGTGAAGGAGAATCTCACTTTTGGTTTTGTAATCAGTTAGTCCCTTTTTCTTGTGAAATTAGCTTTGCAAATTTAAACCAGTAAACCAATGACTAGCATTAAAAGAATGAGCATCCTGCCACAGCAGAAGGTTGGGAGACTCCAAAAGACTTCTGTCCTCTCCCATCTTCCACTCCTCACATTTTTCACATAACGTAACTAGTTACATTACTAGTCTGTTCTAAAGTGTGTCCTCTCCGAACAGAACATAAGCCAAGTTTATTCAAAGACACATCAGACTGGTGAGCAAGAATCAGGATTTTATGTCCTAGGCAATAAAAAAAAAGCCTGCACTACACCTGTTTTGCAGGCCCACCCAGAAGCATTGAGACTGACTGACTGTCAGCAATTTTCAGCTGTTTCTGAGCTAGCTGTTGCTCAGTCAGCACAAGTGTGAGTCCTCTGGCAGCACAAGTTAGGGTCCAGCCCCGCACACACAAGTGGAAACTTCAAGCAAGAAGGGAAGTCCTACCCACCTCAAGAGCTCAAGGAAATTCCATTCTTCAATGCACTGCCTTGGTCTATAAGGGAAGGGGCATGCTCTTCTCTGTTGCCACTGCCAGCTAGCTCCTACCGCTACTGCTGTCACTGTGAGGAGTAGCTTCCATGTAAGGCAGCTAACCAGAAGCACTACTATGTGCCTGGCAAGCACAGTAAGTCATGAAATACTGGGCCACGGTAATAGTGGAAACATTCATGGATTTTCCTACTATGTGAAACCATTTGACCCATGACATGTCATATATACCATTCGTGGAGGCTACAGACTTCAGCAGAACCCCTGTTAAATGTTTGGCAGCATATCGCCATGTCCTTTGGGAGAGGAGTTATCTGGATCCAGATATCCTAGCCCATCTGTTGGAGTCTGCTTCTGCTTTTTTTTGCCTTTCCTGAAACAAAAGTGGTGCATACATATTGTAAAATGTTCCCCATCCCCTAGTCACTGGCTTGCAAGAGAGAGGAGAAGGAAACCAATGGAAAGTAGAAAATTAGTAACCTTGTTCATTAGGTGTGAGGCTGCCTCTAGCCAACTTAAGTCTACACTGGGGCTGTGTCTTTACTAAAGGATGCCTGGGTTTAAAGACAATGTCAGCTTTGATACTTAGGATATTCAAAAAGGAATTATTGGAAATCCTCATGCTACCGGGTGCTAAAAGTGAAAAACACTGCCATGGATTGCTGTCCACAGGATGCAAAGTTTCAGAGAATGTGAACCCTTGTCAAATAACTAAATCCAGACCAGACTTTGTCTCTCACCTGTAGAGGTGCAGAGTATTAGCTGGAGAGTCATGTATGTATAACATCAGTCTCAGTCTGACAGTTAACTTGCAATAAGTGTATGCATGTCAGTAAACCAGATCCAGAGTTCAGTCTCTGAAATGCAAATGAATCCTGTGTGTGCCTCCATTTGCTGGTCCAATAAGAAGCATCAACCTTGTCGTTTGCAAGATGTGCAACCTCTTTGCTTGCAAGCCTTGTACCTTGACAGAACTATTAATCCTGCCACATAGCAGACAGCTATAGACTTTTCACAAATGACTAAACTGTGCTCGCAGTTAGACTGGGACAATTTGGCCTTCTGGGTTTATCTCTTCTTCGACTGGTGGAACTCATGCATTATTGAGCAAATGAAGTACACTTCTTTTTATTTCAACACACAGGTTGAAATGGCTTTTTGCTAAGTATATTGGGAGCATATGTTCTTGAAACTTTCAACCTCCAAAGGGAAAAAAGATATTATTGAAGGGCTGTTTATTGCACCCACCTCTCAAGGCACTGCTAAGATATTTTCCCCACTTGAATGCCAGAGTGTTTTTCTCTGAGCAGGATAACAAGCTGGATTTTTTCACCTTCCACTGCATTGCAGTCAGACAGGCACACTTCTCATTTATTATCATAATCTCAAACCTGAACCCAAGTAATCCATGGGCTAGCGGAGATGCCCAGGGCTGCCTGGTGACTAAGGCAGTCCATCTGTGTGATGTGTAGATTATATACACACTGATTTATTTAAAGCCATATATACACACCTTCTTTCATGCTTTCCAAAGCATGACCAAAATAACAGGTTTCTTCTCTCTTGATTTCAAGAGGCACAGGAATAAAGTTGCAATGAGGATAACTGGAGTCTGTGCCTAAGGTGGTCATTTGTCAAAAGAGGAAAGCATCTATATCTCAAAAATTATTCAGAGGATAAAACAGGTTTGGAGTGGATAACACAGAGATTACATTTTTTCCTTTGGTCCAAGTGTCAACCACATACTGGTTTTACAGTGACCCCTGTTGGACAGCTGCTTACCATGACTCAATAATTTACCTGGATCCAAAACCCAGTGAAGCTAACAACTTCAGTTGACTTCAGTGGGGTAGTAATATGGCCAAAGATGCAAAAAAAATTTCCTCAAATTTGTTATTCAAAATTAAACTGAAGGTTTTTATTGCGAGTGTCTATCTCCCCATTCTAGGGATGAATCACAATCATGAACTTTCAGTACTTGATATGAGTTGTCTTGCTTATGTGTGATTGCGGCAGGCTCACGATCACTGCACCATCAATGGCGTGCTCTGCCTGTTTGGTTTTGTCACACTGAGGTCTACTTGCCCACCATGACTTGTTGCCTGGGTTTTACCTGAAGATGTCGTTCAGTGATCTCCCTTGGGCCCTGGGTGACTCCGTTGGCACTTCTTCTGTGGGACTCCTCTTCCCCTACACTCCACCCTTTTGAGCTCAAGTGGTATGGATCAGCTTTGATGGTATCCTGGAGTGATGAAGGTGCCAGTGTTCCCGCATTCAGGCTTTGTCTGACAGCTCCCTGAAGAAGTATGGCCACAGCCTCATGGGCTAACAAAATGGGCAACCAAACAAGACTTAAACTAAAACAACTGGGATGACACGGTCGGCAGGGCAATGATGCCCGTTGTGCCCAGTGCTTCGTCTCAGTGTTTGGAACTTTTTGAGGCAGAGTTCACCCGGTGCACTCGTGGTCTCACATTGCAGGTGTCCCTGGATTGAACCTGTGCCTTGGGCCGGCTAGCACCTGGCCACATACCGTAAAGTCCTGTGGAGTGTTTCTTCATGCCAACACGACACTCATGATTCTGGTAACTCCCTACTGGGAGGCTCTGACTCTGCAGTCACGCAGGTGGGGTGAGGGGGATGGAAGAATTTCCGAGCGGGGACTTCCCTGCTGTGGGCCCTGGCAGTGCCCACTGGGACACTATCCCAACCCCAGCTGACCTGTGCATTCCTGAACTTCTCCCTTGTGCTGAGTTGGTCTCAGTGTCCTCAGGTCTCACCAGGTGATTCTGCTCTCGGGGAAGTCCCCCTGTTCTAGGTGCTCCAGCTATGGGACTGGCAGGTACTTTTTCTCTGGCTGCAATCCCTTGACAAGGACACAGTGGCTCTGCTCTGACCACAGGGAGAGCATCCAGTTCTGCTGCTGGTGCTCTCTTTTCTCCCTGCTGTGGTTCAGCTCCTTGATTCGTTTTATGCCCTGGGCTTCCAGGTGTCGGACCAACCAGCGGGACTTCTTCTGGCCATGTGGTGCTGACTGATCCTCCCACAGACCGACCAGCAGGACACTGGTGCCAGGGTAAGTGGGGTGTGAGCCTGTCACACACTCCTCCATCTGATCGATTGCCAGGCTGCGTCCAATTGGTGTGCTTCTCCTTGACTCAAGATCCGAACTGGAGCCTGCAGGTTCATGCAGTACTTCCTCCTCCTCGTGCTGGCAGGAAAGAAAATCTGCAAACACATTTTTCCTTCCAGGCCAGTGCCATACTGTGAAATAAAGGGTTGCAACACTAACACCTACCAATCCAAGTGTTGTTCATTTTTACTGATGAGAGCCACCTTAGGGGGGAATGATCTGTCACCAGCATAAACAGTCTGCCCGGTAGGTAGTAGCTAAACAACTCCACAGCCCATTTGATGGCCAGGCATTCCCACTCAGTAGTAGATTATTGGTGTTCAGGCAGGAGCAATTTATGACTCTCATACACTATTGGCTACTCCTCTGAGTCCTTACCCTGTGTCAAGACTGCCCCTACTGCAATCCCAGAGGTATCTGTCTGTAAAATAAAGGGGCAATTAAAATCAGGAGTGTATAACACAGGGCTCTGGCACCAGGCTAGCTTGGTTTGTTTGAATGCCCTTTGTGCATTAGGTGTCCACTGAATCTTGTTTGGGAGGTGGCCTTGGTTTAAATCTGTTAATGGCATGGTTATTTCTGAAAACTGCAAAATAAACTTCTGATAATAACTGGTGAGTCCCAAGAAGGAGCAGATTTGCTCTTCCATCTTCGGCTGTTCAAAGCAGCATATGGCCCTGACTTCATCTTTCACCAGGCATATCTGACCCTGCCCCACCTGGAAGCCGAGGCGTACACTTGTTGGAGCACTAAGAGGCGGTCCATGAGTCTTTGGGACATGGCAGCCACACTGTGGAGGCTGAACATCATACACCAGAACTTGAACAGAACCCACAGTGTGCCAAAGGCAGTTTTTTCCTGCTGTATTGCTGCCATGGGTATTTGCCGGTACCCTTTTGTCATATCAAGTATGGAGATAAATTGGGACTGTCCTACCTTTTCTAGCATCTCCTCTATGCTTGGCATTGGGAACACATCAAACCTGGCTACCACATTCAATTTCCTGAAGTCTATGCATATGCGCAGAGCCCCATCTTCCTTGGGCAATATGACTAGAAGACTGTGCTGCTGGCTCCTGGATTCCCAGATTATCCCTTTCTCTAGCATTTTCCCCAGCTCTACCTTGATGGCCTCATGGAGTTTGTGGGGAATTTGCTTCCAAGCTTTGTGTATGACACAGCCCTCCAGCGTGATTATCCAATGCATGACTCCTCTGGCTTCCCATATCCTTCAGCAGTTGGTTGCCACTGTTCTTTGCCTCTTTTGGCCCGAAACTTCTGCCTGTAGTGTTTGGGAGAAATTTCCAGGTGATATAAAATGGCATCTTTAACTGTCTGATAGTCCAAGGGCTCAGTGCAGGAAAATGTGCAATAGGTGGCTTGGACCCACCCTGTTAGTAGTGGCCCAAGCTGGGGAGCCCACCAGCTCATGTCCCAGCCTGCCACTGTCACCAGGCATTCAAATGAATCTAAGTAGGTCTCTGGGTCATCCTTCTCAACCATCCAGGTCATCCAGAAAACTTTATGACTACTGCCTCCTGCCACTTGGACCTTAGCCAGTTATTCTGCCCAGTTCTGCTGGCAGGAGAACAAGGCGCCATGGGCCAGCATTTTCCCAGATTTTGCCTGTGTAAGTTCCTGTAGCAGTTGCAGGATCATCCTCTATGTTTACTGCCAGGTTTCGTCTGGTCTCATGGCCCCCATCTCATCCATGGCTGATCGGTTCATGGGTCACCTTGTTTCCTGCCCAATGCACCAAATGTGGCAGGCCCACAATCGCCATACCATCGACAGCATGCTCTACCTGTTTGGTTTTGCCTACTCACCCTCCACAACTTCTTGTCTGAGGTTTTACCTAGAGGTGTTCAATGGTTTCCCTCGGACCCCAGGTGGCTCTATTGGCACTTTTTCCGTGGGGCTCCTTCTCTCCTGCACCCCACCCCTTTCCGCCCAAGTGGTACAGATCAGCCTCAATGCTATCCTGGTGTGATGAAGGTGGCACTGTTTCTACATTCAGGTCTGGTCTGACAGCTGCCTGTAGGAGTATGACCACAGCCTCATGGGCTAACAAAATGAGCAACCAAACAATATCTGCCACATTGCAGGTATCCCTGGATTGAACCTATGACTTGGGCTGGCTAGCACCTGGCCGCGTACCATAATATCCCATTAAGCATTTCTTTATGCTTATGCAACTCATGATTCTAGTACCTCTTAACTGGGAGGCTCTGGTTCTGTAGTCACACAGGCAGGGTGAGGTGGATGGAAGAACTCCCAAGCAGGGTTGTCCCTGACATGGGCCCTGGCCATGCCCACTGGGATGCTCTGTCCCAACCCCAGCTGACCCGTGCATTCCTAGACTGCTTCTCCCATGCGCCGGGTCAGTGTTGCCAAGTGATTCTGCTCCTAGGGAAGTCTCCAGTTCCTAGGAGGCAGGTCAAGCCCTCCCTGGATGCTCCAGCTATGGGATGGGCAGGTGCTGCTTCTCCAGCTGCGATCCCTTGACAGGGGCATGCTGACTCTGCTCCAGCTGCAGCGAGAGCTTCCAGTTCTGCTGCCACTGCTTTCTCTTCTCCCCCTATGGTTCAGCTTCTGGGCTCCTTTCATACCTGGAGCCTTTAGGCATCAGACAAACTGGCAGGGCTTCTTCTGGCCACATGGTGCCAGCTGATTCTCCCACAGACTGGCCATCGGGATACCAGCACCTTGCTAAGTGGGACATGAGCCTGTCACAGTGACTGACCACAGAGAGCATGCTCCAGTCAGGAGAAAAGCTTGATGCATGTAGGTGGTTAAATACATTATAAACACTAGAGAGGGTGAAACAGAGTCCTTTCTAAATCACTCAGAATATCTCAGTAGTCACCCATGTTTTAAGTTTCAAGTGGGAAGGAGGGTGCTGACCTTATAGTACAGTAGGAAGGAAGAGCACTAGCAAAATTTCAGGGGCAATATAAGAAACAATAGTTTGTTTTGCTACCTCATTGCTCAGATACACCATTGCAGGGTGGCCTGGACAGAATGGAGTGTCATGTGAACCCTATAAAAGAGACTGCTGCTGGATTCTGTCTACTGGCTATTGAACTGGCAATCTACTCTGTAAAACTTAACAACCTTATTCATAGATAAAGAGAGGCCCTGCTGGGAAACCAACGTTGGATAATAAAGTTACAGAAGTTATTGTAACTTCTCATTTAAAAACTGCTTTGTGCCACTTTCTTTGCACAAGTATTGGCTCAAAACTGAGCTGTGTTATAGGGGGTTGCTGCAGATGTCAAACAGGAACAGGTAATTGCTTCTCCTATTAAGCAGTCAAATCAGATGGTTGTCTGAGGGCACATTGTCCATAGAAGTACTGTGGAAAGCAATTAGAACTGGACACTGCTTCAAAATTCAAGTACTCTCTTCCTCAAAGTTTTGGAAAGTTTGTGTTTAGGGGCTTCAGTTCAGACCTGCTATAGAGAGAGATGGGTCCAGGTCTTTCAGTTTTGACCCAGCTAATAGTGGTGTTTACTAGAGCCTTTCCTACATTTAATTGACTTTCTACTTCGAGAACAGAAAAAGCTTCCTTGTCTGATTACTTCCAATATTACACAGACTCTACCCTTGTTCTTAGGTCCACTTGTTGTTCATTTAGACTTGGAGACTGGTAGTCATCCTGAAATATATAGGGCAACCCTTATTTATATAGATTGACTTGGCTTGGCTTGCAGGATATTTAGAGAGCCACCAGTTTAGTTTGTTCTGTAGTGCTACATCACTATGAGAGGAAAGGTCATCTAGTATGAGGGGAAGAGCAGTATTGTGCTCATGGTACTGGACTAGGGAGATTTGGATTCATTTTCTACCTCTACCAGACACCTTTTGTGAAAATGGCTTCTTCTGTGCCTCTGTGTGTGACAGTTTCCCCATCTGAGAAGAGTGGATACAATACAATGGGGTTAATGCCTAGTTAATTAACATTGGTAAAGTGTTTTGCTGTAGGACCACAAAGTATTAGCAATTCTTTCTCCTGTATTGCCTTACAATACTAATGATCAGTCCTACAGAACAGTACCACCCTCTGCGAGGAAGGTGGCAGAACTGCTTGCTTAGTCAATGTTCTTTGTGCATTAACAATGCTATAAAGAGCAGTAGTTTAAAAAAGCAATAGTACCTAATAGTTGCAGTCTTCCAAAGCACCTGCTAATTATGAGTACCTTAGCTTTCTGGTTCCTAACTTCAGCCCCCTAGGGGCCTGATTTGCAGCAGCGCTGAGCATTTCAAATTCCAGTTTAATTCAACCTCTGAAAACCTGATTCTCCAAATGACGTTTTTGACTATGTAGCCCTCTGTATGTGCACTTGAGCATGCAGAGCTGGACTGTGAGTCAGCTGCATCCTTCTGTGATGTTAAAGACAGGAAGGGCAGTACTGCATGGACAATTAATATTAGAACCTGAAGGATCCTTTGGGGAGAAAATATTACCAATATAAACCATTGCTTAAAATGTTGAATCTGACTATGCATATTCGAGTGGATCCATGAGGCATAACTTCAGGTGACACTAGATTTTCTGTATTCAGAACCCAGCTAACACAAGCAGTTACTTACAAGGGCATACAAGAATGAGGTGACTCAGAGCTGGGTGTCTCTGCTGTCCATGTGCATTTACTGGGCAAGTTGGGAGGAGTCCAGGTGGTGTCAGTTTGGTTTTCTGGATTTTCTTCACTGTTGCCATTCAGGAAAGGACAGACCATTGTTGTCTTATTCATTGTGGAAACAGAACCCATAGTAAGCTGAAAGAATAAGCGTAGGGAAAAATAACTTTTGTCATCGAAGAACTTCATGTTCAAGATTGGGTGTATAAGCCAAGAGACCCATTTGTGTTGAGGGATATATGATAGTATAGGGAACACCCAACTCTAAGTATGGGTAACTAATATAACTTTTCTGATTTCAAATAGGGTCCTCAGTATTTTAGTATTCAGTATTTAGTCCAAGGCAATATTTTTGCCATCAAATTAAGGAATTAGAAATCAGTTGTAGTTAAGTCGGACACAGTTGGCAGTAAATTATAAAAACCAAAAACCAAAAACCCTACAAGACAAAATATGGATTAAAAAAGTCCAGTATTTATTACAGTGTGACCGCCACATGGATTACAATAAACCTTAGCTCAGCCAAGGACAATTTCCATTAAAAACTTGATTTGTGGCTCTCTATGCCCTCCTAACCTAACACATTTCTCCTTCACCATGCCTATTCACCAAGACCCAGTGCTTAGTATATACAAGGCCCATTTCTGCTCCCTCCCAACCCAATAGGAGTTCTCCTATTGACTTGAATGAGAGCAGAGGGAAAATCACAGTATGTGCAATGATTCTTTATGCTTTTATAGCACCATAAGTGTGCCTTGCACTCAACGGTGATATGCAGAACAAGGGGATAAAAGCCAAGTTTCTGTATTTCACAATACATTAGGAGGGCCTCAAGGTTCTGCACTGTTCTAAGATGTTTGGGGCTTTTTTACATCAGAAATTCAGGTTTCATGAAGACTGGAGGATTATGATGACTAGAGGGCTTACAAAACAACGGGAGCAGAGAAGGCAAGCCAGAGATCAGAGTCAATCCCCCACTGTGGCATCTGCATGCTCTAACAAGAGTTCCCAGACTGAGTTGCATGGAACCTCAAAGAAACAGAGGGATAAATGTTGGTTTTTGGCCAAGCCAACAAAAGAACTTCTTTAGAAGAGGTGCGTAAAGTCATGGCCCATTTATATTACAATTGAAGTTCTTTCAGCACCATAAGTAATGCAGCTATGGTAATGGATTTCTCAATATGGTTGTATTTCTAATAGAGTTTTATAAGAAGGTTCAAATAGCTGCAAACTCATCACTGCAACTTGGATCTGATAAAATGGAACTGACTGTAAGAAATATAAAAGGCAAATGCACTTTTGGTTCCCCAAAATCTCTTTCCTGCTGGTTCACACGGGAGGCTAAGTCCTGTTTTGAGCTGTGTTAAAGAAACAGACCTTGCAGCTCAGCAGTCTCAGGTCACAAACTAGTGTCTTGTTTGAATCGTGTGACGATTGCAGCCAAATCTTATTGCATTATTGTGGGTGTGGTATTTTGTAATTAGAGCAAGTAGATATACCGTTGTTTAACTTGAGTTGTGCAAACACACGAGGACAGTATCTTGAACCTCCTGTGCTTCGTTTCCGTGAGTCCAAAGGTTTCATTTTGAAATCTTTTAAAGGGCCAGATCATGAGAGTATCTTGAACCTCCTATGCTTCATTTCAGCGAGGCCAAAGGTTTCATTTTGAAATCTCTTAAAGGGCCAGATCAAGCTGTCATTGAAATCAAAGTGATCAGCTGGTTTCATCAAAAGTAGAGAGGGAACCAAATTCTGATTCAGATCTAAGTTTTACAAATAGTTCCTGTGCTTTATTACGGGCAAATCAAAGATTCTGATTCCCTCATCTTCATAGGGTCTTTATCGTTATTATAAACTGAACCAAAACTCCTGATCTAAAAATCCACTGAAATTTGGAAGTGTTTAAACTTTAATTCTATATTCAAATTTTGCAGAAAGATTACTGCACTGTAGATCAATGCCCTATTACAGTTGGAAGCGAACCAAAATTTGATTCCATTTATATATCAATTTGTAATTCTAGTGTTTTGTTTTTTGCTGTGCTCTTCTAAGCAGTTGCCAGTTTAGATTTATATATTGAACTGTGCCAAACTTGGCATCCATTTTGGTTCACACAGGTTTGTAGACCAAGAGCTCTGCTTTGAAATTCACATTCCAACTACTCCAGAAATTCACAATGTAACTCTCTTGCACTCCCCAAGTTTCATGTGAGGTACATTTTGGCTTGAAAAGCTCACGAAAAACTTGGACTGGGTTGGAAGTTTGCAAGAGAACCCAAATTTCATTCATTTGGAAGAACAGCAGAGCTCTGTGCAGATAAACATGCATCTTGGTAAAGAAATAGATGGCTCTGTTTCTATCTTAGATACCTAAATACGCACATTACAGTGATATGAGAGTCTTAGGAATTTGGAAAGATGTGGGATTAGAATATAATATGGAGCTGGAGGAAGACAAGAATTCAACTGCTGAGCAGTGGATGGGATAGATGTGGAGTGGGAGCACCTGTCACAGCATCCCAATTCCTCTGACTCAACTATGAAAGATCTGGCGGTGATAATTTTCACACACACACACACACACACACACACACACACACACACACACACACACACACACACATGTTGCATGCCTCCCAAAGCTGCGGGGGCATGGCAACTGCCTGCAGGCAGCAGCGGCGGTGGCAGCAGCAGTGGGAGTGTGGTGGCAGTGAGCGGGGAGCTTCTGGCGGGAGGTGGGGTGGCAAGTGCTGACCACACACAGGCACTGCCTGCAGTGGCAGTGGCGAAGCTCAGGGGGTGCATGTGCACCTGCATGCACCCCCTACGCATCGCCAATGCACATATACACACACACATACACACACCAAGTAGGTGGTTAAAAAGTCCAACAGATAAAAAACACAAGAAAGCACTCAAGATTTTTGGAGTATTTTTTTAAAACCGTGTGGGTCATCAGTACTGCTTCTGGTAGTCCTCTGTTGGCCTGTACTAATGTCCAATCTGTTCATTCACCAGGGCGCATGAATAGAACACCCTGCACAGTCTAATCAGAAGAGAAGAGAGAGGTGACTTCTGGTTATTGTTCCTTATCAGACATGGCTGAACATTCCTAATTGTTTTCCACTGGCTGAGAAATGGCCAGGGTGGAGAAGCCACAAGACCTAATTCACCCCCCTCCACACGAAGCAGAGAGAGGAGGTTGTACTCAAACCAGTGTGGGCTTGTCTGCATGGAGACCACACTGCTTTCTACTACTTTATCAGAAAGATTAGCTGTGGCACAGAAGGAATAGGGACGTGTGGCCTGCCAACCTTGTGGAGCTCATAGCTCTGTGAGCATTTGCAATCGGAGGCACCCCTGTGAAGGCAATCTCGATCTCAGCTAGGCCCTCAGCACACGTTCCCAGTCTCCTTTGCCTCGGGAGAACAGTTGGATTGGTGCCTGCTAGGTTCCTTGCCAGGCCTCCTGAGCTGAAGGCAATAAATGTCACAGAGGGGAAGTCAATGCTGAAACCTGTGTTTATCATAGGAGTTATAGAGGGTAATTATTGTGCTGACTACCATCCTTGCACTTATCTAAATACCCCATTCAGATCCTGACTTGAGACCTACTTTTACTGTGATGCCTATAGAGCACTGCCAACTGATAACAGCCAGACACATGATCAAGTGAGAAAGTCGCTAGTGATATATTTTATTTGTCTAGTCAAGGATGCAAATACAATCTGACACGTGTGCCCAAGGTCAGTCATCGCATTACCACTACTGCTATTTTTCCTTCCAATGCTTTGTTTCACCCACTTGTTGTGTCTTATTTTAAACTGAAGGCCACAGGCTCTTTGCAGTAGGAACCATCCTGTACTCTGTAATTCTGCAGCATCCAGTCCAGTGAGCTTGCAACCAGTTTGAGGCCTTTAGGTACTACTAAAAGGTAAACGAACAAGTAAAATAACAATAATAAAGGTGGAGGTGAGAGCTTGCTGCATAGTACAGCTTTTCCACTTCTTTGTCTCCCTTTTCTGTAACTGGTTGCAGTTTAAATGAGGGAATACCTGCATGCACAAATACAGACTGGGGAATGATTGGCTAGGCTGCAGTACTGCAGAAAACCCTCAGAGGACCAGGTGCTCCTGCAAAAACAGCAACAGCATACTTGGTTGTATTAACAGGAATGTCACTTGTAAATCTAGGGTAGTGATTCTTCTACTGTAGTCAGCACTGATGATGCCTCTCCCGGGGTACTGTGTCCAGTTTTGGGCCCCATACTTCAAGGAAGATAGGAATAGACTGGAAAGAGTCCAGCAGAGAGCAACAAAAATGATTGGAGGCTAAGAAGCAAGATTTATGATGAAAAGCTGAAAGAAATAGGATAACAATCTTCAAATACCTGAAAGATGATTACAGGTTTCCCTTGCTTTATGCGGGTTCTGTACGTGTGAATTCGCTCTTATGAGATGACCCTTTTTATATCAACAATTCATTATATGCAAGGTAAATTCACTCTTATGTGATTGGTGTGGTGGAAGCCCGCAGTCAGCTGCTTTGTGAGGTGCATTGTGGGAGTGACATGCACCAAAATACACTCCTGTGTGGATCTATGCTCCTCGCTTGTTGTCTGCAACACGTGTTTCTGTGGTTGCCATCCCCATTATGGCTTCTAAGCCTCACTCAGCTACCCCCAGCCCCACCCCACTGGTGGTGGAGGGTGATGAGAGCCCCGTGCCTGCTGATTCTCCTATGGATGTTACCCTGCCTGTACCTCCTACCAGTGATGTGGAGTCTGACACCAAAGACCCTTCACCACCCTCTCTTCACACCAATTAAATATTCACCACTGCATCCTGTGCTTGTGTGTATTGTCTGCTGTTGGTGAGCACCAAAATTGTCTTGTAAAAGTGGTAGAAATGGGTCCGGATGGTCAGTACAGTCGAGGTCTTGGAATGTATCCCTATTTGTTACATTGTAAAGTGGGTTTCCTTTATGCTAATTCGAGTTATGTGCCGTTTTCCAGGAACACATGTACAGCATAAAGCAAGGGAAACCTGTGTAAAGGGGATAGAGATAGATTATTCTCTGCAGCTGTATGGAACAGGACTAAGAGCAAGGACCTCAAATTGCAGCAAAGGAAATTTGGGTTGGAGACAAGGAAGGACTTTCTGACTATGAGGGTGATCAAGCACGGAGACAGGCTACCTAGAGAAGTTGTGCAACCTTCACCCTTGGAAGCTTTCAGGAGTAGGTTAGAGACTTTACTGGGATGGCTTTTAGTCAGGGGTTATCCTGCCTTGAGCAAGGGATTGGACCTCATCCTTTCCAACCCTCCCTCACTTTCAGCCCTACTTTCTTAGGAGGTCATCTAGTCCAGTCCCCTGCACAAAGCATAAGCATCCCTGACTAAAAACCATCTCAGTTAAAGCATTCATTTCTCCTCTGAGGGAGTAAGAGGAGGACAGGGGATGGCTACCTCTGGTGGGATTGAACATGTCACATACCAGCCTTTCCCCTGTGATCCTCTCTCCCAAGTCCCTCTCAAATACATAACGAACCCTTGATGTGCCAGGGAGGAGTGGGGAATGGAGTGGAGCACAGAGCCTTCAATGTGTTCAACAGCAGTGAAAACACCACGGCAAGAAGGAGAACGCCCTGAACACTTTCTCAACATTTGCACTAAACCTCCAGCTTGGTTGGGGGCTCACAATTAAACATGCCACTTTATTTACAACTGTGGCGTGTCAGCCTTGAAAGTGTCTGTCTAAGCAGGTTTCTGTTTGCCTGGTGAGTTAACAGACAAGGAGCAAAAGTCACTGGTATGTAAAGACGAGATAAACTGAAATGGCATGAATTGTGGCTGTTGATATGCTTCCCAATGTGAAGCTTTCACAAGGGCCACCAGAATACAAACTAAGGTGTTTGAAAAGAGGACTGGCCTGCAAATATTCTTCTCTGCTGACAGAGCACGTGCATGCACATGCTCACATGCACAGCCCTCGGCACCCTCCCTCCCCATACACCTGTCTCATGCTTTAAAATAGGGGCCATAAAGGAGGATGCTTTTAGCTATCAGCAGATTTTACTGTGGCTTTTACCCACATTTCTGGATGGGAGGTGCTGCAGAGCCGCTCTGCCCCAGTGGGCACTGAACCCAAGGGAGGAACGTGCCTTCTGAAGCAGCTAGGTGCACTAGGGGCAAAACACTGCTGTGCCTATCACAGAGTGTGGTATACACCCCAGGCAGCATAAACTCCATGCCCTGCAGACAGTGCAGCATGCATGCCCTGCCCTTGGTAAATGCTGTTCCCTTCAAAGGGTGCCCTCCATGTCCTTTGGCAGGTGCAGGAGGCAGGATCATAGCTGTGCCTCTAGGGAGTCAGCAAATTCAGAGCCTGCTCCGAGGAAAATAAGTGGGAATGGAAGAGGGAGAGGAAAAGCTTGTCCTGTGTTGTGTTTAGGCAGAGAGGTATCTCCGGCAAGCATCAGGCTTATTTCTCATCTGTCTACGAGCACAGGTCTCAGGTAGTATAGTGGGTGTGCCAGCCCTCCTTCGATCAGGCTGAAAGGAAGAAGCCATTAGGGGTACTTAGGAAAATGTATCTGAGTTAGTTAAATCACACTAGGGTTCAGTCCTTTGAAGGGATGGGTTTGGTTTTTTTTCATTTATCGGTAAATCGAATAAAGTGCCTGAACAGCGATGGGGGTAGGGACTGGAGTAGAGGGCTCCCTGCCCCAGCAGAGCACCCTCACCATAAATACTCATGCTCGTGCTCCTTCGGATACTTGCTCCTTCTGGCGCCATTGCTCTTCCATGCCTTTCTCCCCACTTCCACAGGAAGGATGGAGGCTGCCACCCACCTATATTGGTGGGTAGTGCACTCTCCTGGCAAGTTTTGACTGAAGTCATTTGGACCTCCACACATGTGTTCAAGAGTAGAGCTTGGCCAAATGAGATGGCTCACGCTCCAAGCTTTAATTTCAAAGCACCTTGTCCCTATCAGGCCGTACCCCAACATCGCCATTGCAGAGAAGGAACAGCCAGGCTTGCCTGCCTGCCTTCTGGGTAGAAGCAACATTTGGCGTTGAAATGACTGAATGAGAGGCACTGGACTACATAAAAAGGAAGCACTATTTTTTCCCCTCATCATTTCTTTTTAAAACTACATTTTGGGCTGGATGTCCTGAATGACAACCATGATATGAAAAGATGCTGAAAGTGGGATTTTTCCACAAAGCTGTCCTCCAAAGTAGGCCCAAATATTTCTTTTACTCTTGAGGGGAAATATATTAATATTTCTTCTTCCTGTCCTTCCCCTTCAAGGTACTATTTCTCAGGGGTCTCCTTAAATGTTTGATTAGCTAATGTAACTCACCTGTTTATACTGTGATTGGGTCGTGTGAATAAAGTCCCACTGGGATATTAACTGCATATTGCTACATTACTGTGCCCCAGAATCTAAGTTTACTTTAAAAACATTTCCATTCTTTATGGCTGAAGAAATACAATTAAAGTGTGAGCCATGCAATAACGCCTGCTGGAGTTTGCAGACAGCTTGAAACAATAACTCTAATGGAGATGTGAATTCCCTTATTCAGACTGCACTCCAGAGATACGATCAGCAAGCTCTTTCATTGCTGGGTGTTTGAGAGTCTTATTGCGCTAATGGGCTCCATGCTGGATGTAACAGCAGATACTAGGACAAGGAGTAGGAGTGGAGCTGCCATGGAGGGCTTAACTACAGTCAAGTTAATGTGAGGAACGACAAAAGTATAACACCTTTTTCCCCAAACGCTATGTGACCTGGTGTCACAAAGCAAAGGTGTGTCCACTTCTGAGTATCCAAGCTCCTAAATACTGAAGCCCAAATCCACTTTCCACATGGGCCCAATGCCTCAGTTGTCCTCTGCATGGTTATCAAAACAGACAGCTCTTTGCCCCCACCACCTAGCAGCCTTTATAAATCACTTGCTCATTTTGACTATGAAAGACCTGTCACTCCCTTGGAAAACTGAGAAGTTTGTAAAAGCTTCAAAGGTCTTCAGTTGATCATATAAGTAACAAGACCATGACGAATGCCAGACCAAGAATCTTCAAAGCAGACAGCAAGCACTTGCAGGTGACCCAGGGTCATTGAACTCTGGGACTGAGCTTGGATAAATTTCCATCTCATGAACTGCATATGAGATTACAGAATATCAGCTAAAGTTTATTAGGTAGATTGTAGATAGGGTTATTATTTTATGAGACTGCACTGATAATGTCTCAAAGAGAGGGAAAAAAAGCATTCTCCCTATAGGTGGGCATTCTCAGCGGAGCAGAAAGACTTACCTAAATGCATGCAAAGGAATTTCAAATCCTTTATAAAGGAGTAAAGATAAATAGGAAATGTTTCTCTAAAATGCCTCCCGGTGCTAAACAAATACAAAGTTAGTTTTCCATATAACAGAATTATCCACTACTTCCCAAAGCACAGACACTCAATGAATTAGAGTCAGCCTTTAAATGTAGCTCAGAATAATCACAGGTTACAGCATTGATCTTTTTTTCAAAGCATTACATGATAACAGTACATCTTCTCCTAAAAAAGCGGCACGCACAGTGGTAGATAAGAAATGCTTACCTGGCCTCAATGCATTTGCTGAGTGACTTCACTAACTGCTTTAGTTCTCCTGTTTATAGCTATATGTGTGATAGAGAAAGCCAATCAGCTGAGGTAGGACACTTCACGAAAGATGCTGATTGGCTCCTGTCACACTACCTATATACCTACACACACAGGCTACTTTGTGTTTAGTTTGAGATTTAAAAATGTAAGTGAGCCGGCTATAAAGAGGACATGCAATGATTTATTCATTTTTATTTTACTTAGACTTTTGTGCTCCCATTACTGGATGCTCTAGGCATTTATTATGTTTTTTAGGCTTTAATTTAGCAATGTTCTTAAGCACATAAGCACACACATAAGCACGTGCCTGTTGAATAAGTGCTAGTCAGCAGGATTAGGACCTTTGGTATAAAGCAAATGTTGATCAGGGACAGTATTATGGGAGAAGAGCTGCAGTATAGCGGGGCTGGCTGCATGGAAAGTGTGATACAGCTTGAGACTGAGAGGCAATTAAACATGGGATGCTTTTCCACATTCATATTGCTAGTAGCTCTATTACTAACCTAGGGGACAGCATGCCATCAACTTTATCTCTATAAGTATCCTCAAGGCATTGCATGCTGCCTGGAATAAGCAATTCAAAAACCAGGTGTGTGGGAGACGTCATGACTGTACATGAAAGCAAGTTTTAGAAAGCAGCAGTGCCTCTTGGTGTTGGAAGCCTTTCAGAGGACAGAAAACACGATATGACAGGTACTGCTCTCAGCACGGGAAAGATGTTATCTTTGGGTTTTTTGCAATATGTGAAATCCCTAGAAAACATTGCCAGGGATAATCCATCATAGAACAATCCTCGGGGTTATCTGATGTGACCTAGGTCTTCCAGGTCAGACTAAAGATGCTTCAAATACTGTTAGTCCCAGTAAGAACAGTGCTTTCTGCACATTCTGGTTAAAGACTAACCAAGAGGTCTACTTTGTGCTCCCTTCTCATGTTTACTGTGGACCAACCTGTGCTTAAAGGTGAGCTGGGTGAAGAAAGGATTTTTTTTTTTTGTTGTTTAATGGCTGAACTGAAAAAAAAATCAGGAAAAAATTCTGTTCAGGTTGAAATAAAATGACAGGGTTTCCTTTTTTTTTCCTTTTCAGCAAACAAAACAATTTTGCTTGGGTCAAACAAAAATAGTGAATTGTTTGAGCCACACAAAATATTTGGGTTTGGATTATTTTAGCCTTTAGAAAATAAAAAGTAGGTCAACTTTTCAATTAAAACTGACACTTTGAAGGGAAAAGTTTTAAAATATGTATTTCAAAAGCTTCAAAACAAAGCATCGTGCCATTGTTTATTTTGGCATTTCTGAACCAGTGCATTTCATTTAGAACAGTTCAGCATTTTTTGTTTCCTTTAAAATTTGCCCTCCATTCCCAGCAGTGACGTACTGTCAAATTTTAGCATTTACATAGCAGTGCTCCCCTGAAGGATTCCAAAACGCCTTTAGCTGAGCTCTAAACGCCTTTAGCTGAGCTTTACCTCATGCTTGGAAGATGCAGCCAAGTGGAGAACTAGCCTACAGCCCATTGCGAGTCAACAAGGGAGAGAAGCCTATGCCTTTTGGATAAAGACATCTGGGAAAATGTCCAGAGAAACAGAACATTATTCAGTTTTTAAAGAGCACCTTAAGATAAAGCTGTTTTGCTGTAAGTACCCAGAGTCACATACTCTACTGGCTGCTATGACTTCATTTCTTTCAATGGGAACATGCCAGTAGTGTATTTTGCTTTTGGAATTGCCTCAATTATGGACGCAAAATAGGAATATATATATATATATAGAATATATATATATAATTTTCCCCCCTGAAATCTAAAATGCTAATGATCTGTTTTGTATGCTTTACTATAGGTACTTCATTTGAATACAACCCCTACCCTGGGGCTGAAACCTGGAAAAATTCTCTCTCAATCAAAAATGTGGTTTCTCTTAGGAGCCCTTCTGTACATTATATTTATGCCACTATTAACGTGTTAATCGTTGCACAAATGACAAGCGTGCTACACCTGCACCTAATTTAAGGTGTCATAAACTGGCAAACTAGCCATAAAAATGTTCCACATACGCGCTCCATGCTGCTACCACTGCTGCTGCTCCTGCCCCCCACTGCCGCTGGGTGCTGGCTCCAGCCAGACTACAGCCCTGCTGGTCAGTACCCCACACCTCACTGTTGGTGCAGAAATCTGGGGGCAAACACCCCCCCCACCCCATGTGTTACCTACACCCACATATAATGTAGAATATTTGTATGACTGGTTTGTAAGGCACCTTGCACTGAATGTGTGGCATGTCCAGGGCTGTGCCAGGCCAGGGCCAAAAAGTAGCTAATCATTAGCCCTGGCCTCAAAACCACACCAGGGTCTTGAACTAGCCCCAGTGCAGCCCTGGAGCTGGAGCCAACAATTAGGGTTGGCAAAGGTTAGTCCTAAATATTGTGGTATTACAGACATAAATTTAATGAATATAACTAAAGATAACAATCATGTTTAGGAAATTCAAATTTCCTCTTAATAACCGCAAGACCATGCCTGAAAGTCTGATGTATTTCAAAAGCCTCTTTTCCAGCTGTTCCTTCAATCCTAGGATTTCTGGGTTTGTATGGAAGAAAGAATATGAATTATCTTGTTCAAAGGAACTGCAATCATGTCACATGGCAAAATGGTAAAGTTGTCGGGTAAGCTGTGCTTCCTTAACTTTTCTCCAGCAAGCTGTTAATAGCTTCCCTAAGAATAATCCAAGATAGCACAGTTCCATCAGTGGGAGGAAGGGTCTGTCTCCTCCCTGGAGCTAAGGAGGTTCCCATATAACGTGCCATGTAACATGCTTGTTTTCCTTTCCCTTACAATTGCTGAACAACAGAGATTGTTTAGCACCTAATAAAGCAGCACTTTGGCTTAACCATGGCACATGGCCCTGTTCGCTCCTTAGTTCCATTATTTGATGAATAAACCTGGCAGCTTCTACAGTATTGAATCAAAAAATTCTATCTTCTTGCTCGAGAATGACTGAAGTGTCAGACTGTTTAAGCACTAGCAGGATTCAACACAACAGTTGGCTAATAAAAGCAATTATTAGGTTGATTAGAGCCCAAGGGATTGAAATAGCAAACAATAATGTGTTGAACCTAAATGCAGTAGTAAGATACACCCGTTTCTGATGGAAAACAATGCTGAATCCTGCAGGATCCTAGAAAGTCTGTGTGAAAAGTATTTGTGACTTACCAATCCTATAAAATTTCCTGGAGGCTATCAGTTAATATATACATTGATATATAACCATGCAATATACATTATGAATATGATTTTATAATGTATTAGATTTATATTTGCTTTATGTATATATTTATATAAATGTATATATGTGAGTCTATAGTAAACGTAGTTAACTTACAATGTATTATTGTAATATTATAAATATATGTATGTTTGTGTGTGTATATCAGTTATATGTGTGTATATACACACAAGACACTGTTTAGGAAAGCTGCCCCCCCCCGATAGTTTCCAGGAATGTTTTCTTCCCCCAAAGCCAATTGGAGCTGCTAAGTGCTCAGCACTTTTGAAAAATCCAACTGTGTATTAAGGTGTCTTTGTTTGAATTCTAGGTATTTAAGTTTTAGGCTCCCGTTTTTTTAAATCTTGGCTACACATGCTACAAGCCACATTTTGTGTGACCTGTTTCCTCCTTCTAGTTCTCTGATTTTAACCCAAAGCACTAGGGTCTTAGCCCACTAAAGCCTAGAACATTCCCTAAAGTATTGGAAATAATAGGACCTGGTGCTCAGAAGTTATCATATTGCCTCCAGAGAAATCATGTTGAGTTGATGGCACAGTACCACTGCACTTGGCCAACATGGGCTGTGGTCCTTGTGGAACTGCTCTTCTGAATCTAGGCCTGCATCTAGAGGTCAGATCATAACATCCTGTTTTTATGACAGTATGCACTGAGCTCCATGAAACAGATCTTCAGATTTCTAATGCAAGGATTATACAAACACCCTTCTTCAGGCAAAGGGAGCATCTGCAGTTGTTTTGTGATCTTCCTGGATGGTCTGCCTAATCGGGGGGGGGCACACAGTCTTGCAAGGCCTTAAATGCCTGTACACCAATGCTCGTAGCATGGGGAACAAACAGGAGGAACTCACCCTCAGAATAGCTAGTTCAAATCCAGATGTCGTAGGGTTAACAGAGACGTGGTGGGACTCGTCCCATGACTGGGCAGTTAACATTAGGGGCTATAGGCTGTACAGGCGGGATAGAGAAGGCAGAAAAGGTGGGGGGGGTGGCACTCTATGTCAAGGAGCACTACACATCCTCTGCCAGCAGAATGGGGTCAGGGGAAGGGCAAGCTGAAGTGCTCTGGGTCAAGATCCAGAGGGGGCAAGGCGAGAGGGGTTTGATGGTGGGGGTCTATTACAGACCCCCCAATCAAGAGGAGGAGCTGGACAGGGAATTTTCAGGCCAGCTGGCGGAGACACTAAAAGCAAGGGATGTAGTTGTCATGGGCGATTTTAATTACCCGGACATCTGCTGGGAGGAGCAGTCAGCCGGGACGGACCGCTCCAGGAGGTTCTTGGCCGAGTTGCAGGACCTCCACTTGATTCAGGAGGTGCACAGTCCCACCAGAGGAGATGCCCTGCTGGACCTGGTCCTGGCCGCAGGCGACGACCTGGTAAGAGGCCTCCAGGTTCTTGACCACCTGGGCAATAGTGATCATCGCATGCTGGAATTCACCATCCAGCGTAGAGTGTCAAGGGCCCGCAGCAAGGTGGTGGCCCTAGACTTCAGGAGGGCCAACTTCAGTGAGATGAGGAGATTAGTGGGAGAGGAACTGGGGTCCTTGAGGGCAGAGGAACTCAGCGTCCAAGAGGAGTGGTCGTTCCTTAAGGAAACGATACTCGGGGCCCAAGGGGTGTCCATCCCGACAAGAAGCAAGGCGGGCAGGAGTGTCCAAAAGCCCCCCTGGCTCACCAAGGGTGTCCGGGAATGCCTGCTTGCCAAAAGGGTGGCGTACGCCCGGTGGAAGGGGGGTGTAATCTCCAAAGAGGAGTATACCTCCTCTGCTCGGGCCTGCAGGCGGGCTGTTAGGAAGGCCAAGGCGGAGATAGAGCTCGGATTAGCGTCCAGGATTAAGGATAACAAAAAGTCCTTTTTCAAATATATTGGGAGGATGAAGAAGGCGCCGGGTAATGTGGGGCCCCTGCAGGATATGCGGGGCAATCTGGTGGTTGCGTCAGAGGATAAAGCGGACCTCTTTAACCAATTCTTCACCTCCGTTTTCTTGTGCAGGGACCGGGACTTCCCTGCTGTGATAGAAGCCGGACGCGAGGGGATCGCCTTCAGACCTCAGGTTGGGGAGGACCGGGTTAGAGAGCTTCTGGAGGGGCTGGACGCGTTCAAGTCAGCGGGTCCGGATGCTCTCCACCCCAGGGTGCTGAGGGAGCTGGCTGGGGTTATTGCAGGGCCCCTGGCACGGCTCTACGAGCGATCGTGGTGCTTGGGCCAGGTGCCAGACGATTGGAAGGTAGCTAATGTGGTCCCCATCTTCAAAAAAGGGAAAAGGGAGGACCCGGGCAATTATAGGCCCGTCAGTCTTACCTCAATCCTGGGGAAGCTCTTTGAGAAGATCATCAAGGAGCACATTTGTGATGGGCCGGCATCCGAGATGATGCTCAGGGGCAATCAGCATGGATTTATTAGGGGGAGATCATGTCAGACCAACCTGATTGCCTTTTATGATCAGGTCACAAAGGCCATGGATGCAGGTGTCGCGGTGGATGTAGTCTTTCTGGACTTCAGCAAGGCCTTTGACACCGTCTCTCACCCCATCCTAATTAGTAAACTAGGCGACTGTGGCATAGATGCCTACACGGTCAGATGGATTGCAGATTGGCTGAAGGGTCGCACTCAGAGGGTGGTGGTGGATGGATCATATTCGACTTGGGGGGAGGTGGGTAGTGGAGTCCCTCAGGGCTCGGTCCTGGGCCCTGCGCTGTTCAATGTCTTCATCAGCGATCTTGATGTTGGGGTGGAGAGCAACCTGTTTAAATTCGCTGATGACACCAAAATTTGGGGGGAGGTGAGCACGCTAGCAGGGAGAGAGAGATTGCAGAAGGATCTGGATAGGTTACAGGGGTGGGCAGACAGGAACAGGATGCGTTTCAATACGGACAAGTGCAGGGTGCTGCACTTGGGTAGTAGGAACCAGCAGCACACTTATACGATGGGGAACTCCCTACTTGAGAGCACGGAGGCGGAAAGGGATCTTGGTGTCATTATTGACTCCAAGATGAACATGGGCCGACAATGCGAGGTCATGGTTGGCAGGGCTAACCGGACCTTGTCGTGCATCCACAGGTGCATCTCGAGTAGAGCCAGGGAGGTGATCCTCCCCCTCTATGCGACGCTGGTCAGGCCGCAGCTGGAGTATTGTGTCCAGTTCTGTGCGCCCCATTTCAGGAGGGATGTGGACAACATGGAGAGGGTCCAGAGGAGGGCCACCCGCATGATCCGGGGACAACAGGGCAGACCCTACAGTGAGAGACTGCGGGACTTGAACCTATTCAGCCTCCACAAGAGAAGGCTGAGGGGGGACCTGGTGACCGTCTATAAACTCACTAGGGGGAACCAGAAGGGTTTGGGGGAGACGCTGTTTCCCCTAGCCCCCGCTGGCATAACAAGGAGTAATGGGCACAAGTTGATGGAGAGGAGGTACAGATTGGACATCCGAAGAAACTACTTCACAGTTAGGGCGGCTAGGAGCTGGAACCAACTTCCAAGGGAGGTGGTGCTGGCCCCTACCCTGGAGATCTTTAAGAAGAGGCTGGATACTTACCTGGCTGGACTCATTTGAGTCCCGTTTTTGTTTTTAGGGTGAGTGGTTTTGTTTGTGTTTTTTGGGTTGTTCTCCCGCCCTGGCGGGGGGTCGGGGAAACCAGTATGCAAGAATGCAGGTCAGCGAAAATGCAAATGTGTGGCAGTGAGGGTCAGAGCGGGTGAGAGACAATGGCTAGGTACAGACACTCAAAAAGTCCAAGGCTGAATTGATTCAGTCTTTGCAGGTTAGTTGAAACTGCAGTGATTAAATTGAAACAGAAGTGACCCGGCATTTACCTTGGATTCAGGAAATGCAGCCACATGCTTGCAGTGAATCAGGCCAGAAGTGGAGAGGTACTAAAACATGGCTCTCTGGCTGTGTTCATGTCCTCTTCCTGCTGCCCCCAAAGTCTCTGGGATTTGCAGTCCAGAATCACAGAAGCAGGACTCTGAAGGGTTACTGATCACTTTCTCTTCCTGCTTCCAGGTGCCTCTGGGATTTGTAGTCCACACTTGCAGCCAATGGTAAGTTTGAGTAGGGGAAGAGGTGTTTAACCCCCTTCCCTGGCCCCAGCCAGGGTTTGCCTGGGGTGGGGGGTGGGGCAGTCCCCATCCCTGCAGACTGGGCTGCACCCCAGCTGGGCTTATCCCCTTCCCACCCTATCAGCCAGCCCTCACTGCCCCAGCTAGGGACCAGAGGGGTGGGGCCAGCCCTGCTCTCTGGAGCAAACAGTTTAGGGCTGGAAAGCATGCTGGGATGTTGGGGGACTGTGATTTAACTTGAACCAGGAAGGGGTCTGGTACTACGTTCAACCAAGTTTATCTTAAACCAGTTTCAGCCATTTTGAAATTGGCTTGTGTGCACTGAGCTTCTGTTCTGTTACAGTTTTAAACCAGTTTCTGATCACTTAAACCAGTTTATGTGTAACTTCTGTCCCTAGCCAATGGGTGAGAAACAGGTTGGGGTAAGAGGGGTGGGAAATTGTGACCTGGTGACAAAATGTAGCTGGTAAATTGTACAGAGGTCACCTGGGGTATCAGATGGCAGGCAGGTTATAGTGTGCCATAAATCTAATGTCTATATTTAGTCCATGTTTTTTGTATATAGTAGGTTGATAAAGTGAAGTTAATAGGCTTGTCTGCAAAAGGCATTTTGTATTCTCTTTGAGGATTAGAACTGAGAGATTGGAGATGCTCCCTCTGTCTGAAGAAGGGTGTTTGTACCTGAAAGCTTGCAAAGAAGAATTTTTCCAACTATTTTAGTTGGTCTAGTAAAAGATATCACATTTACACAAAGACCTTTGTCTGCCTATGGCCTTCAAACAACATGGCTACAACCAACACCCTTCTATCAGTAACACAATTTTTTTCTACAGGGAATGTATTGCTTATGAAAGGAATGTTTGTGGACTGTTGTCCTATTTTTATCTATAGAGCAGGTACAGCAGGTTGTACCACACACACTTCCCTGCAGCGTCCCACCCTTATTCAGTAAAGGCACATCTGGAAGTGAGGACAGTTCACTCTTATCAGGTTGGCCCTAGCTGATAGGAAAGCTGTTGCTTCTTTCACTAAAGAGGGATCTCTAGTTCTGCTCAGTCATCATGATGCCTTTAGAACTGAAAGGTGCTGGAGTCCTGCACTCTGCCCACACAGAGCTGATTTGGGCACATGTTGAGGAACTGATGCAGAAATGCGAAGACCCTCTGTGAAGTAGGTAGGGTGAGCAGGCAGCCCAGAACTGCAGGCTGAAAAGGAGGGTGGGAGTGAACTTGTGGAGAGCACATGAGCCCTTTTTTGCTGCACTGGATATGACACAGGCTTAGGCTACCTTGCCCTCTATGCCCAGTCAGCCCTCAGCCTCCCCGCTGAAGATACACTGCTGTAATGGTGTTTGTGCAGTTGTGTAACAGAGAGAGGGTAACCAAGGCAGCAGCTCTGGGCTCCAACTAGAGGGAGGGGGTAAAAAACATCTGCAGCCACAGTAGCAGCTGGTGGTGCCCCATACACTGCAACTGTCTAGGGCATGAGCTGCCCTATTATGCCTCTGGGCTTCTGAGTGACACCTGTCTGCTAGCTATCTGAATGAAAGGAGCAGAACATATATCCTACAGGTCACCACACATAGCTGTTGGCAAACGCATGTCATCACTACCTACTCAGGCTCTGTTTCAACCAATCATTTAAGACAGGGGTGTCAAATATACAGCCCACAGGCTGAATCTAGCCTGTGGAGCTCCATAATCAGGCCCCTGCTGCCACCTTGTTGACCCATACACTGTGCCAGCCAGTCCTGTGCTGCATGTGGTGCTTGCTGGGGTTGGATCTGGTCTCTGGGCTGTCCTGCACACCACGCTTACTGGGGCCAGGTTTGGGTCCCGTACCATGCTGCGTATGGCGCTTGTTCAGGCCAGCATCCCAGATGGGTGGGCGCTACATGTGCTGGATCAGGTATGTGGCTAGGGGTCCATGGGTCTAATCCAGTCCATAAACCAGCCCTGGCTCCCCTGATTTAGAAGTATGGACCAGAAGGGAGTCAAAAGGGAATTTTAATATTTTATGCCCATCTGCTGAGCTCTCCAATGTGTCCCGTCTTAGAAAGAACTGTTAGACAAGAACATGGATCAAAATCTCAAAGGAGAAGGTTTTCTAAATCTGAAGGCATGCCTATACTGAAGGTGCAGAAGTAGCAGCAGCTAAGCAGCAAGGTACATTAATTCAGACTTAGCTCTGTGCTGCTGTGACTAGTCATACCCATGCTGGCCAGTTTAAAGCTATAGCTCATGCATATCTATACCACACTTCTGTGCCGACAGCATAGACTTTAACCTGAGTAACAAAATGCTGGAGAGGATGGTACACTATGACTTCTTTAGTAAATCCCTACTGTGAGCTCTTGAAAAACTCTTCTGTTGAGTGGAAATATTAGTAAAAGGGTGGGGGGGGAATACAACAACAGAAATCTCTCCAACTTTACACACACTGCATCCTCAGTTAAGAGAATTTGTCATGCAAGTTAACTTAGAAAAAAAATTAAGTGATTAAATATTTATTTTCATGCACAATGAACATAAAACATTTCTACAATGTTTTGAGAGAAGCCATTAGCCAAGGCATTAGGGAACTGTGAAAGAACATAAATGAATGTGTAGCATCCCAGCAGTGCAATATATCCAGCAATTTCACTCGCCCCCCCTCACAGCTTAGAAAAAAAAAGGAAATGAAATATTAATTTTAATTAATGCAACTCTAATATGCGAGCATACTGAAAACCATAGCAAATTCTCATAGAAACCCATATTGGTCCATCTTTATCGTATATGCAAGCATCAGTCCAATTAGTAATCAAAAATATGACATGTATGCAATATGGGCAAGTAGGAGTGAGTTGCTGTGGGTATCAAACACCTAATTATCTGGGTTTGTGCTCTTGGTGATAGTGGCGGTGGTGGGGGGTGACAAGAGCTGGGCTGGCTGTGGTGATGACTGCTGTTCTTGAGCTCTATTTAAGTAGGCATCTGGGACTGGTACCTTGGTCACCCACCTCTCTTTCTGCTACTTGTAGGTACTTTAACATGACACCACATGGCTTTTCCTGTGCCTAAGTTTCCATCTTAACTGTTGCATATCTTATCAACGGGGAGACAATAAACATAGCTCCTTGCCAATATCCTGTCATACTCTCAGCTTCTTCAAGAAATATGGGAGGCATACAATAATTTACAGCCAATGAGGTGAAACAAGGAGTTGCCCTGTAGTGGATGGAAATTTCCTATACTATAGGTATGTAGTCTAAAGTACTAGCCACTTGGGCGGTCAAAGGAAAAATAATAAACAAACTCAATTACAGTGTAATTTAATCCATGTAGTCACTTTTATTGAACTCTTTATAGTGTATGGTGAACAGCAGCATGTGGCTTTTTCTGGGCCTAAGTTTGCATTTTAACTGTTGCATATCTTATCAAAGGGAGACAATTACACATGGCTCCTTGCCATCATCCTGTCATACTCTCAGCTGCTTCAAGAAATATGGGAGGAGTACAGCAATTTATAGTCAATAAGGTGAAACAAGGTGCTGCCCTGTAGTAGATGGAAATTTCCTATAATAGGTATATAGTCTAAAGTACTAGCCACTTGGATGGGCAAAGGAAAAATAATAAACTCAATCCATGTAATTTCACCAATCTAGCGACTTTTATTGAACTCTTTACATTGTACAGTGAACAGCTGTAAAACAAACATGGTACAGTATACATTGAATGAATGATTGTTTTTGCTTTAAAGAATAAAAAGACTTCCCTTCACCACTGTAGAGTAGCTTTAACATTGATACTAAGTGAGAAAAAAAATGCTGAAGGAAATCTGCAAGGATTAAGGTGTTTCACACCAGTGGGTATTACCCTGCTTGAAGTTCAGTGTTGTAATCAACAGTTTAAAGACAGTTTAAAGTTTTTTATCCCGTGGTCAGCTAGGTATGCATAAATCTGTTGAAAGGAGGAATTCAATTACATGAAATTCTGGAGTCAGCCACAGATTGGTATGATTGGAAAAAGATACCGGTCACAAGGACTTTAAAATAATCTTTAAACCCTTATCTCGCAACTGTGAAGTTACCGGGCAACTTTGCAGAATTACTCAGTAGTGAATCCAGGAACAGCGTAAGAACCAGGAATGCTTCCCCTGCACTCTGAGCTCACTGCCTGGTTAGTGTGGGCTCCAAGTGAGAAGTCTGCTCTGAACTCACCATTTGATCAGGGTGGGATCTGGCTAGAGCCCCTGCCTTTGCATGGCTCTGGAGCCCAGGGGGTGAACACCACTCCTGTTCACCCTTCCCCTCCTTTGTCACTAAATTCATCAGCAGAGGAAAGGAGGACCAGGAACCACAAGAAAGCAAGCAGGGACTCAGGGAAGATCTTGTGCAGAGAGCTCTTGTGTGACACAGCCACAAGGGGGTACAGCCACACCGCCTCACGCCCTCTTCATTTGTCCCTGCACAGATTTAGTTGGAATTTGTGCCTTTAAGAAAACCTATGTGGTTTTAAAGAGACACTGCTAAACAGAGAGGTTTGGGCATGGGCAGGGGGAGAAAATGGATGTACAAATACCATGTCACAATTTAATGTAAATATCCCTGTACGAAGTAGTTGTAGGAAGATGGTCAGCATCTGCTTACAAAAAACTAGACCATCTGGCAGATGCAGGAACCCATGTCAGAAAAAAAAAAAAGGTCTATTCAAGCTTTGGACTTAAGACATGGGCTAAAAACTGCCCACCTTATTTGGTCTTCACAGCACTGTAAACAGAGAAATGCTGCTAGGTAATCAGTGCAGTGCTACCCCTATTGACCAACCCAGGTTAATAACATTCCTGAATAACCAGAGGATGAGCATGTTCCTGAAGGGCTGCACCAGAGGTACTTCAGTCTGTGGCCCTGCTAATGCCCCACTCCTATGTAGGCTTAAAAGTCTTAAATTAGCCACAAAACTCCTGGTTCCTCTAGACAACGAGGGCTACTACTCAATGGTTGCGTCTACATGAGATGCTGACTACTCAGTAGCCCATGACTACTGTACAGTAGCACTGCAAGGCAGGAAGCACGATGTGACACTACTGTGCAGTAGTCATGAGGTACTGTGCAGTCAGCATCACAAAAAAGCTGTTCCTTGGTGCAAATGTGCTATAACTCCAGTTATGGCGCAGTCATTTAGTACTTGTTTATATAAGTACTAACTGACTGCGCACTAACAACTGTGCTTTCTGTGTCTCATGTAGATGCAGCCAATTTTAAGTAGTTAGCAGACACCCTTTCTCTACTAGGCACTATGGTGTAGCCCCATCACTTGTGTACTTGTTTGTATTGTGCACAAACATAGACATGCAAAGCAATGGGAATTCAAGATTTTCTCTGACTCTTTACTCTCATGGCCACTCTGCCCTCCCAGTTCTACACCAACGCT
>NW_005842588.1:113390-115438 GCF_000455745.1 Alligator sinensis
TTAGCACCCACCAGTGCAAAAGTTTATTTTAGAAGGGGGCTGAGAATACTTCAGCACTAGCACTAAATAAGCTCTTAAAAATCACCCCTGTGTAAGAGGTGAAGTCCCCCATTAGTCATCTTTGATTCCAAACCCAGCATGGAAATACAGCTTCTTTCCTCAATCGCTTTCCTAAACTGCATCTTTGGCACTTGCAGAATCAATTTCCCTTTTTATTCCCATTGATACCAGCAAGCCTGAAGCATCAGATGGATTTGCAAGCACAACAGTAAAGTGCTGGACTCCTTAAGAACATCAGAAACTCAGATTAGGGCGAGTAAAGCAAATTCGCAATCAGAACCTTTGTCATGACTTCCAAAAAAACCCACTGCCATGACAACAAACCCACTTCACTGGGCATGTCTACAAGAAATGTTAACTGCACTATAGACTAATCCTACTGTGCATTAGTACACCACAGCAAAAACCATGCTATTGTGCTAGTGTGCAGCAGAATTAGTCTATGGCGTATTAGCTTCACTTAAAAGGTATGCGCTGGGACTACTGCACAGTAGTGCAGGGTACTGCACATTTAGTTAGTATCTGTTATTACAGGTACTAAACTTATTTTGTGAGTAACCACAGTGCATTAATGCACATGTAGACATGCCCGCTGTGAAGTAAGACAAACTCCCTCACCAGAGGGGGAAATGGAAGAGGTAGTGAAAATGAAACTTCCAACAGTGGTCAGTTTCCCCAACTCCGCTCAACACCCTATTTCTCTCCATCGGGAACGGGAGCTGACAACGCTTCTGTGAGATGAAAGAACAGTATTGCAAAGTTGGCAAGGAGGAAAAAGGATGGAGTACCAGCTTCCTTGAGCTTTCATGCCTTGTGGTGTGCAACTAGCTGCTCACCCACTCCACTTCACTCGGCAGCAGAAATCCCATTAAGGACATTAATAGCATTTAGAATGGAGATCGTGGTTTGTGTCCATGCTATGAATTCTTCAAAAACTAATTAAGACCTGTGGGGAAAACAATCCGAAAGATGGTTCTGAAAAATAGCATACTAGATCTGCAGACACAGCAGCAGATGTGGGGCACGTCTGTCCAACCTGGTTACACAGAGAGATCTGCAGGGTAAAGAATGAACTATCTTTATCCTTCCTGGCCTGGATTCTCTTAAAAAGAAAACACACACACAAAAATAACACCAACAAAACCCAGCATGCATTTTTAACTGGAGCTCATATGAGGGCTTTTTCAAATTCTAATTTTAACTCTCAACTGGAAATGTAAGTTTTAGCCAGATTGCTAGTCTGTTTAGAAGAAATTCTTTTAATTCCAATTTGCTGGAAACCTGTGATCTGCGGTTAGCAAATCAGTGACATGCATGTCTAATAAGAACATGCCAATAACAGGCAATCACTGATCAGTTGCCAACAAAACGGAGGGTCAGCTCCTAGACACCAGAATGAAAACGGAAACAGCTGAATTTCTCAAGGGCCAGCACCTGACGTTTGCTGGCACATCCACACAGTCAAAGGCCTGTGATTGGGAGCAGCACAGTGAAGCACAGCATACACTGTGCCATGTGAGCTCACCCCAAAATGGATATAATGTAGTGTAGCCGCACTGACTCAGCACTGGGATGCACCAATCTGCTCTCTCTTGGGCGTGCCTATTGGCATGTGCTCAGCGCCAGGCAGCTCCATTACACCTATTTCAGCTCAGCATTTTTTACACATGTTCTCAAATGCGGTGCCAGGCACTTTAATTAGTGAACCACACTAATTAAGAGCATCCGAATGTCATGTTCATCAGTGCTGCCACGCATCCCTGTGCTGAAAAAATGGCGGTGGGGTGCTTTGAACTAAGGCTCATTGGATATGTTTTATTTCAAAGTGCACCACCACCATTTGTCAGTGAGGAGATGCGCAGCGATGCTGATATGGGTGACACACAAGGCTGCTGGAGCACATGAATTTCTGTGTTCTAAGCAGACAGTTAATCGAGTCTGCTCCAACATGCTGGATTTCCAGTGCATCAAAGCAAGCTCCCCGCATA
>NW_005842588.1:115469-134220 GCF_000455745.1 Alligator sinensis
AGGAATGCTGTGCTCCACTGTGGCACTCCCTCTGTTGTCCCTTTGATGGGGCAGGCAGGCTCAGCAAAACCAGGATTTCCTCCTTGGAGAATGCTTTTTAAATGATACTTCTGCCTATCAGGTCCCAGTGGGGGGCTGTGCTTCTTCACTTCCCCTCTCCCCTGCCAGTCTGATTAAAAATTAGGAATGACTTCCTATCTTTAATCCTTCCTAGCATGATTGTTTGTTCGCCAAGCTTCATCCATTACGTTATTGCTTGAAAATGCAAGTAGCACTAGAGAGAGGATGTTTCCTAATGATGCTATAGTGCCTGTATCAGTTACTCTGGTTTAATCCCATCAAACACAAGCTGTTTTTAAAAAGGGGAAGCAGCTTCAGAAATCCCTGATCTGCTACAATGGAGTGAAGAAACTGAACAGACCGGAAAGCAAGAGAGCCTCACGGCATCACTGAAGCCAAGCTGCCATAGACAGCTTAGGAAACCTAACTGTGTGGATCCTATCAGGGGGTGTTTTGCCATGAGATCCCTGCTGCTGGTAATTAGGCTGACCTTGCCTACTACTGTACTTAACTTTTTCTAGGATTTTTTTTTCTAATACTGTACAGCCCCTTTCTTTTAATTCTTGTTTTCTTGGTGGTGATGACTCCCTGGATGTATATACTTGGAGAATTACTTAGGCCAAGCTAGGACCAAATGAAAGGAAACCATTTCTTTAAGGCATTCAGATCTACAGCTTACAGACTTCACCTTCTGCCTCAAGACCAAGTCTTTCAGATACTCTGCCTGAATGTATAAATGTCAATATAGTAATAACTTGGGGTGACTTCCAGCATCTGAGGTAATAACACACAGAGGTAACGGGCAGGAGAGCTTGGTCTACTTTGGGCACAACGCTAAAGACTTACCACAAAGTGTCCTGAAATTATTATTCCTGTAATGACATTTTTAAATGGGGAAGTTAAAAGGGAAGAGGATGCAAAGCAAACTCTTGAAATTACTGACAGATAAGTGTTGCTACCAGTACTTCTCTTCAGTCTCATCTTCTCAACCATCTACTGCTTTATTTCCTTCACTCCCTCAACCTTTCTTTTTCTTCACTTACTTCCAGGCCAGCAAGGCTGTGGTCACTATGATGATAAATATTTTTGTTAACCTTTTTTTGTTCGTTTCCTTCTGGATTGGAAGGAAAAGGCCCTGTGGATTTTTGCAAGAGAAAGCTAGCAGCTAAAAGAGCTGTTGTTATCTAGGAATGGACGGACAGAAGGAAATGAGGCCGGTGGTGGTGTGTGGTGAGAACCACGGTTAAAACCAATGATTTTCCTCTTGTCTAACTGCCTATTCGAACTTCGCTGGATGTTGTTATTTGGCTTCTCTTTTTTCATGTACATTTTTCTTCAGCAGAGGAAAGTGAGAAACTGGAACAGAATTACCGCTGCTGAAGGAAGCTTTGCTCCTAACAAATAGCCAATCAGAGAAGGAGGATTACATCACCCATAATAAGGATGAAATATGGTGATTTTTTTCCATAAACAAAATCCATAGAGTGCTTATGCAAATCACCCAACTGTTTGGCTGATGCTTGCCTTTAAGCCACAGTATGGGGATATATGGATTATGCTATTAACTGAGATACAACTGCATTCCCATTATGTAAAGTCAGAGGCACATGAGAGTCCAGACAATTTTGGAAGTGGAAGAAATCTGTACAGCTGCATGTAGCTAATGTTCAGCATCCCTGTACTCCCTGACCAGCTGAGACAACACCATTTCAATCGAGCACAGGTACTGTAAGGCACAGAGAATCCAGAATATTTGTCTCATAGAATTAGTCAAATTTTGTCATAAACATGTAGTCCTGATGGCTGCACAACAGTTTATATGCTCATTATCTAGGCCAGGATTTGTCTTTGATGCAGTTATGTTTTCGTTCACTTTACAAACAAACATTTTTTTTCCCCTGCAGTAGATAGCTAGAGGTCAGAAGCACTTGAAAAACTGATGGGTTGCTAAGAAAGGTTGTTAACCTGGCCACTGTAAGGTTATAGGACCACCTGTAAATTAAACACCCGTACAAAGCTTGCTCCAATTTCATTCTCGTGTTTGCACCTATGCTTATTTACCAAGGTGGAAATAAGCAACAGAGTTTCTGTCCTCACAAATTAAAAAGTGCATCTTTTGTATGGACACTTATTTACTATCTCACTGTAACATCATAGGTAAGACAAGGCAAGCAGTAGGTTTGCTTCATGGTAACTGGTTGAGGAAAACCTTAAAACCAGCCTCCACAATTGAAATTTGCTTTAACCCTTTCCCTGATGGTTACCTTGCTGTAAATGAAAACATCATCCCTCCCCTGCCCCCAACCACTCAACACTAACCATCTCCTACTACAAAGGGGCATACTGCTATTGGCACTATGCCCACCATCTTTGACTTACTCAACATCCATAAACCAAATACCATCTCACAGATAGTCTTCCCTTTAGTTAGGTTCCAGAATTGTTTCAAACAATTAAATGTTATGACACAATCAATTAGGTTCACACTAGTTCATTTAGGTAGCATTTAGAAAAATAGAAACATATATCTTGGCAGGGAATATTGCCTCTCTGATTCAGAACCAAACCGAAAAAACCATGAAATATTTAGATGTGCCAGTTACATTACAGAAGTCAGGATGGCCAGCTGTGTTTATTTCTGAAAAGTTAAAAAACAAAAAACAAGAGACAGAACTTTCTATCTAAGAAAAGAAAGGGACCTGATATTCTTTTTGGAGACTGGAAAATGTTGTTGCAGAAGCTGCAAACATGCTGACCCTGTAGCTTAGGTGTTTTTTCTTTGCCGCTCCCGTGCAGTCACAAAGTTAAGCAGGTCGATGGCTGTAACAATGCCAAACACCATCTGTCTCTTGCTGGATGTGCCATCACTATGATCTATATGAAAACATAAAAGAGTTTTTTCCCCACCTTTACAAAACTTGAGCCAGTCGACAAATGATCTTATACCAAACAGAACAGACTGAGCCACTCACGCAATTTTCACACCATGCCTTTCTCAAACTAGAAGTCAGGGCAAATGATTCCAAAAGTCCAGAGGTAGGGTCAGACATTACTATGTGCTGTAGCTGGTGGAAGCCAGCTCCTATTTCAGCTGAGAGAACTCTGGGAATGGCTGAAATGTCTGATAAGGGCTCCCAAAAGGTAGCTGTTGGCACTAAACAGTCATGGGAGGAAAGGCAAGGATCTGTTGTGATAAAAACCAACTGAGAAAAAGGGACAGAAATAAGCAGTCTGTTATCAAGATGGAAAAAAAACAGCTCTAAAATATGGTACTAGGACTTGATATTTAACTTTCTTAGTTATCTGGAATTGGGGTGAACAACTGTGTTACTGAAGACTCCAGAGGACTGTGCATGACTTCAGAGGGAATTCAGCAAACAAATAGGCCTTACATTAACAGGTGAAATTCTATGTAGAAAATGCAAGATAACAGACAAGGGAAAGAATAAACTGAATTATCATGACACCATGATATACCATGACCACCCCCCCCCCCCCCCCCCAAGGTAAATGTCAAGATAGACAGCTCACTGAAAACATTTTCTCAGTGCTGTGATGCACATCCTCTGTGTCCATAGCTTATAATACAAGAAGGTACCTGGTGATAATACAATGCCACTTGCATAAGCCAATCGCACATCTTAACTCTGAGTATCACTTTTGGTCACCTCACCTATTACAGGATATTGCAGAAAGACTAGAGCATGGCAACGAAAATTAGAGGCTTCAAAAATCTCTTATAGGAGAAGTTATTTAGGTAAATTTAAAGAGGAAATGAGCAGGAATATGAAATGCTGAATTGTTTTAGAGATGGCTACAGGTATGCTCTCATTTATCTTTTATCTGCTTCCAAAGAAATTAAAAGGCAAGAAGGTTTTTCCATTGAACAACAAAAACCAAAGTAATAAAAGCCCCAGTGTGAGTTAATCTGTGGAACTCGTTGCCATGGGAGAACTGCAATTTAGATCATGGACATCATAAGAAAAAAAAAAAAAAACAAGCTTGATTACAACAGGTTATTCATTAGCTAACTCCTACCAAAACAAAGAATAGAATAGAATTTATTGAAATGACAAACACAACAGGGTAGGGCCTGTTAGCACTGCTCATTTTGGGCCATTCTTTATTCTGGAATAATGCCACAGAAATCTGTGAAGCAACTCCTGGATTTAATTATTACTTCATATGGATAACAGAAGCAGAACTGCTCCCATTGTTAGCAGTGTAATTATACAGAAATACCACAGTGTAATAGAGACTCTTGCTTTTGCTGACTTGTACCACACAGGACATCAAAAGCCTCCTATACAGGGTCTTCCCTTGTCACATGGTACTGTGTACATAAGGGCTACATTTTAAAAGGTGCAGTACATTATACTTACATTGAATCTGTTCATGGACTACTAGAGCAAAGTGGTCTATTTCCAGGATATGAGAGAGTTTCCCCAAGTTGTCTTTCAGATGAATCTACAAAGAGGAAGTAACATAAAAGCAAAGTGTCTAGTGGTAAGTAAATGATAGCGAGCCCCCCCCTCACCCCTCACAACATTAAAATTAAAATAATAAGCACACAGATAACATTGTTCATGATCAGAGTGCTCCATGATACTATATCCTAATGGGTACATCCACAACACAGCAATGGCATGCCCTAGTCTGGCCATTTTGCACATGCTCCACCTGCCCTCCCTCCCTCCCTTAGCTCACACTCATACTCCAAACCCAGAAGTGTCCCCTTGCGGCCCCTCCAGTGGCTGCTCTCAAACACACTGGAGACCAGAGTCCTAAGAGTGGAGTGGCAGTAGTGGGATGCCCTGGAGCAGCCTTACCAACATATTTCCAAGTTTAGAGTGTACAGTGGGAGCATGTTTAGAAACAGCCTGCCTGGGGGACACCGCCGCTGGGGGCATCGATATACCCTATTAAATGCTGCTGCTTTTTTTTTTTTTTTTTAAAGAAGCTGAAACTTAAAAAGGAAATACAAAAGAATGTAGCATTTGACATTTTCATTCCGACTAAAATGTAGGAGAGCTGTTTTTTAAAAACAGGGAGTAACGCTGATCCAAGAGTCTAATAAAAGACCGACACCATATCAACTCAAGAGTATGTTTACCCACAGAGCTCTGGAAAGACTAGGAAGAAAAAACAAATTCATTCAGGCTTTCAATTTATTCAGAAGAGAATTTTGGGGGAAGTTTGCAAAGGGGGTAGAGAAAAGCCATAAGAAAAACAAAACCCGCCAAGAGTGAAGAATGCTGAGTTAATGTCTTGGTCAGACTCAGGATAAAGAACCCAGGACCAAGAATTCATTTTTTAGCATCAGTAAAGCTGTTTAAACTAGTTCTTGAGCAAATTGGAACAATAAAACAATACAAGGGCCAGATTTTTTTAAAGGCAACATATTCCCATTTGAAATAACCGTACTTTAAAAAAAACCTGGCCTTGACTATTAATCTTATTTGTTGGCAGTGGCTAAAAGGAAGCCAAAAACCCTACATTGCACAAACAACCAGTTTAATATTTTCTATGTGCCTCATTCAAGAAAAAAAAAAAAATCTGTTTTTTTGGCTGGGCTACTAAACATCTGCTCTGGGAGGGAGCTTTCATAAAAGTAAAGGATGAATGGGTATAGTGAATGTCCTTTAGCTTGATAAAACCTCAGAATGGGACTAGGAAATAAACGTTGCCCTGAGAACAGTCTAGGCTGAGTTGTAAAACTGAGCTCTGGCTAGTATACTACGGACTAGACCAGGAGTTGGCAACATGTGACCTGCGGGCCAAATCCAGCCCATGGAGCCACTGGATCTGGCAGGGGAGGAGGATGGGACAGACAGCGCACGGAGAACGACAGCAGTGTGGATGCAACTTCCAGCTGGCTTGCCCTGGTGCAACTCCCCACCAGCAGGAAGCTGTGCCCATGCTACAGCAGGGGAGCAAGGGGCTGGGAAAAGCAATGCTAGTGCTAGCACAATTCCCAGCTGGCTATCCATCCCACAAGACACTCCTGTGTGCTTCACAAACCTGTTAAAGTGAGACCTCAGTATAGACTATGAGGTTTTCCCACCTCCTTACAATTTCAAGAAGTTTCCCTTTCTTAAGCCAAATATTTTACCTGAAAACTGTCTTCAAACCATGTTCTTTTATACAAAGATTTTCCACCATGTCACTGCACGCATTTTATTCATTTGATATAAAATAATTTAAACAAGAATGAATTATACCATGACCAGTACATCTGGCATGATAGTGGTTACCAGGAGATGTAGTTGGAGGAAAGGTGGATATTCAATTTGAGACCATTTAAGGAAACTGGAGGATGGGTAGTGTGTCCATGGAAAAATACAACCTCAGAAGCACAGGAAATTGCCTGGTGTAGCTACAACCAAGACTACACCATACAGCATAATCAACACATGGCTTATTAAGGTGAGGGAGGATAGGAGCTACACAGCTTTGTTACGCACCAGACTGTCACCTGACGTTTGATTTGCTGTCTGGGGAGGAAAAATATATATATTTTTAATTACATCTACAAAGCACTAGTGCTTCCTTTCATTCTCAGCTATGAAGTAAACATCCAGTAGAATATACACAAAGCTAATATAATAATTATGTATGATTGAGTAGAGTTCCCAAGTATGGGATATTATTTGCTACTAAATGCAATATTGAAACTACGGCCTGGAGAAAGTGGTGTCAATGACTTCACATGAAAGGCAGGCCTTTCCTTAAACAAAGGGAAACAAAACACGTAATTAATTAAACATACTTATGATATGATAAATTTGGCCCATTGGGACTGCCAGTTAAAGCTGGCTGCTATAATGCGTTGTGCACTTTAAGGACAGTCAGAATTAGTCAGCCATCAAGCTGTTGAAGGGAGGTATTTGTTGCAGAGACAACACTTGCTAGTTTCAGCCACCATTGGACTTTACCCCAGAGCAGTTTGAAATTCCATCATTTCATCTGAAGCAGCTTCACATTGCTCAGTTTTGCCATTAAGGTTTGGAAAAAGACAGATAGAAGTACTAAAAGAAGTCCTAGCAACAAACACAACCCAACCACTATCAAAGTCAGAGAGAGTTTTAATGGTCTAATACAAAACCATGAATCAGCTCAAACCTGAGAACTTTTCAGTGACTCTGGGATCACTTTATAAAGTTGGAAGTGTGCCCTAAACCCAGATCTGCATGGCTGTGCTCTCCTCATGAAGATATTGTCAAATCTCCCTTCAAATCTTATCCCAGTTGATGCCAGTGTAGTGTTGGGACATCTCCACAGTACTTTAATAGTAAAGGAGAAGTTGACCTAGAATACACTTACCTGTCTGAACTGCTTATAAATTACTTTGCTGACTTGGTCTGAAGGCTTAACTTTCCCCGCAAGTAACGAAGAAAGCATGTTTCCAAGGGTAACCATTCCCAAAATCACACTGAAAAGAGAAGGCATGGTCAAATAATGACAAACATCCAAGGTTTTCTAGAGACAAGTGACACATGCTCATTCTGAGCAGGTTTCTGCAGTGCAGTAACCCAAGAAAGTCAGTTTAATGGGCTTGAAGGTTTAAACACTATATCCTGAGGCATTACCAGATGCTGAGTGTCCACCTGGAGTTGCCTTAGGTCTGGTTTTCAAGCGTGATGGGTACCTGCTCTCAAACTGAAATCAGTGGGAGCTGCAGGTGGTCTACAGCACTAATGATCAGGTGCCTTGTCCCTTCAGCTGGACACTCACATTCAGGGAAGAGTTTTATAGATTAGACTTTGTTTTATTGTATCCCACTTTGCCCTTCTGAAAGCTCAAGAATAACATTTCTCTCTGCCTCTACCTATTGTTCTGGCAACCTTTCCCCATTTGGCAAGCTTTGACTTTTCCCTTATGGTGCTTTAGGCAGTGTAGCTCTTCCTTGCCTCTGTCCCATCACCACAAAGTGCCAAATGCTGAATCATCAGTGGCCTGCTCCAGCCTGAGGTTCAGAACTAGCATGATCAGAAATGGCCAGTTTTTGCATATCTCATTTCTGGGTGCAAACTTCCTGTCTGGATTAAGTGGGAAATCCCCAAGGTGTATTTTTAAGTTTCTTTAGGACCTGGTTAATAACACTTCCCTGATTTCACTGCAGCAAAAAGGTGTGAAGAGTCTGTAAAGGCAACAGAACCACGGTAGTGGTATTTCTTGCTTAGTTTCTTTTAAATAGGAGGTTGTGTTCTGACCTTTTCCTCTCTAGAGGCCCACAACAGTCTGCCAGACATAAGCAGAGGGATAACTTCATTATAGACAGACACTGTGTATCATTGTCCCCGTACTTGGAGGCATATTAGATCAACAGTAGGACAGTTCCAACCTAACAACATTTTAAGTCTGGGCTCAGCATGGCATTTAAGCAGAACATTTCTGAAACCTTGTAGACTCTTCCTGAAGAAGACAAATGACAGAATTCATACTGCTTATTTACAGTGCATAAATAAACCTGTTGTCTGTTTCCAAGGGGTTTCTGTATTTGCAAAGGAGGAGGCCAAGAAGGAAAAGATGGATAAATGAACATACCCAGATTCATCAACAACTGGTGCCTGGTCGAATCCCTTCACTCGGAGGATTTCAATGGTCTTTTCACAGGTGACAGTGGGAAGCACTGTCAAGGGGGCAGAGAGGCTTAATTCCTGAACGCTGAGGTGCCACCACCTGAGGACCAAAAGTCAATCACCAAAAAATAAATTTGCTCCAAAACCAATAATAGGTTATTTTAAAAGCCTAGAGCACTACCGGTGCCATAAATCTCAACAACAACATGTTTTCTGCAGAGGGCCATTAGCCACGTTTAAAAATAATCTTTATTTAAAATGTTCACGGCTTCCCACCCCAGCACCAGAAGGATCTCTAAAAGATTCTAAGACTTGGGAAGGGAAAGTACGTCCCTTTTCCATTTTATTTCATTCATCTTGTTTCATAATCTTATCCGGCAGATGGCCAGTAGAAATTACTGACTGCCCTAGTATGGTTATTTAAAATTTCATTTATAAAAATGGAAAGGAAAGGTTTTAATTACTGTATTTCACAGTGTATAAGTTGAGTTTTGAAGCCTAATTTTTAACTCTTAAAATTTAACCTCGACTTATACACCATATCACCATCCCTCGTGAGTGGCGCCAGACTCAGTGCTCAGCTGGGGCAGCCCAGGCAGCATCGCTCACAAGGGATGGTGGCACTCTACCCGAGCGCCGAGCCCAGCCCTGCCTGCTATGAGTGGCGTTGCCAAGCACTGAGCCCAGCCCTGTCCCCTGTGAGTGGCACCAGGCTCAGTGCCTGGCCCTCAGTATAGGCACACAGGGTCCAGTATTAGTCGACCCCATATTTCTGATCCAAAGAGTTAGGAATTTCATAAATCTGGTATATAAGTCGACCTAACTTTTTGGATCAGAAAAATGGGGTTGACATATACACTATGTTGACCTACACACTGTGAAACATGGTACAAAATTTCAACTATGTACGCACCTAGATTAAGTATGGCGCTATGTGTTCCTTAAGGCTTCTGTTCTGAATCTCCATTTCACGTGATTGTTACAATTACTCGCTGTAGTTGCAGCTTGGCTCAAATTATAGCACCAATTATTTGTAATGTAGTAATACCTAGAGACCCCAGCTCAGGTCAGAGTTCTTCTATGCTAGGCACTGTACATACATATTGAAAGTGTCAAAGGTCAAGGCAAAAGGTGTGCTTGTGCCTAGTTCACCCTGTCTAGCATGGCTAAGGCCTATCATTTTCTGTATGCATACAGAGGAGTCATGTGATTAGTGTCACATCTGGCTGCCTGTAACCCCCTCACCCTCCAAGCTTGAAAAATCTGGTACTTGTTTACAGCTGGGTTGATTGGCGCTGGCCTTTGTCATGAGTCTGGAGCGATTTGAGTACAGTCAATTTCCTTGGCCTATCTAGGCAGCTAATACAGTTTCCTCTTTGTGTTTGTATGTGGGTTTTCCACATAGCAAATAAGAAAGAAAAATATTTAAATAAAAAATAGCAAAGAGGGATTGTAAAAACCATGCCCATTACAAAGGTCCTGGTGGCAGTAATATACTTGAAACTATTTTTAATTCTCTTGCTACTGACTAGATTTCAACTAGACAATGTCCATTTCCTGGGAATGGATGCTTCACAATTGGAGGAGGAGTTTTTTCCAACCATTTTCACCAAGACTCACAAGTACCAATCCTTACCAAAAGTATAACTCAAAAGGAAATATTCAAGTGATTTAAGAAGGCTTCCTGTTCCCACAACTGTACCCAGACACCAAGTTCAGTGACAAATAAAAATAGCTAACGAACCTTGGCAAGTTAGAGAAAAAATGGAGGAGTTAGAATAAGCTCACAAAAACTTGAGTGAATCTTACAAAACTTACCAAGGTTTGTTACTGCGGGTATCTTCTTCTTTCATGAACCCTTTCTGCGTCATCCATTTGTCACTCAGGAACTTAGACCTAGAAACCACCAAGAATCAATGAGCAAACCAGGGGTTACACATCTACTAACAATATGCAACATCACATATGCAACATTGTAACTGTACATCGCATCCTCACACATAATGGGGTAATTGCAAACTTGTCGCCTTTAGAAAGTCAATTCTAACAATTAGGAGAAACGGAAGTAGAACATTATTAGAAAAAAGAATAGAAACCCCTAGAAAATGAAACAATAATACAAATATGTACCTTGTAATGGAGGAGTGACTGCATGAAATTGGCGTGTGCGGGCAGTTTCAATGTACTTTATAATGCAAAATGTAAGAGTACTACATAACATTACTAAAAGAAAGACTGTGGGAAGGTATTTTCCAAGGCGATAAGAGGGGAAGTTAGCAATGGAAATTAGACCAAGAATATTACGGAGCTCCCCTATGATACTGGCTGTTTCTTCAATGTAAAGTCTTACAGTAGTCACCACAAGGCAGGGAGAATAAGGGACAGGCTTAAATATGACTTTCAAAACATTAAATGCCACTAACAATTCCCATTACAGTAACGAAAGAGAAAATTGGGAGCAAACCATGGGTCCCACTTTCAGAAAATGCTGTGCTCCCCACCTATATCTGACCCCAGCAAAGCTGTCAAAAGTTGTACCTAAAAGACATCTGGTACTTGGGGAAATGTTCACTGCAGCATGTACACACACTGCTACTTCTGTGACAGTAGCCAGCATGAAACAGGAAGTAAACCAGGTCATTTCCTTACATGTAGTTCCTGACAGAGTCGGGCAAGATGACAACACAGCGCTGACCCTCCTTCAGATCCTTGGCAGCCTTCACAGCAACAGACATTGCGCTACCCGAGCTGCCACCTGCCAAAACCCAGATCATACAGTAAAAAATAAAATAAAATAAAAAATAGAAAAAAAACACTGTATATGGAAGCCATTTTTGAGACAGAAGGTAGTCAGAACTTTAATTTCAGCACTGCCCAGGTCTCCCATCACTAGCGTAAAAGATGCACATGAGGCCATCCCACTGAATTTAGAGGAAAATATGGAGGACTAGTACTGGCTCTTACCACACAGCATTCCCTCCTCTCTGATCAGCATGCGTGCCAAGACAAAAGACTCCTCATCATTGCTCTTGTACCACTTGTCCACCACCTATAAACATGTGGTGGGGAAGGGAGTCAAAACAACATAGTTTTAATTTTTCCCCAAATAAACAGATGCCGTTCAAATTATACATGTAGAAAATTCCTCGCAAACTGATCCATATATTCTAGTTCACATCGTTAAATCGCTTTTTTGCTTAGTTAACATTACTGTGTTATTTGCAGTTTTCGGTATTCTAATAGAAAGTACCTTGCCTTTTAAAAAAGCAAGCATGGAAAAGCGATTGTTCTATTTTCTTCTCACTTGACTTTCCAGGAAATATACTCCTCTTTGACACTTAATGTTACTAAGGATCAAGTTGTTGGGTTTCTTTAAAGAACAGTATTAGGTTTCCAAGGAAAACTATCTGCATGGCATGTTTTCACCCAGAGCTGCAAGAAAGTGAGAGGTATGTGCACTATGTAGGCTATTTTAACCTCTGGGAGGCAGTGGGGAGGGCCTTTCATTGTGAATATGCAGTTATTTAAAATTAAGGAATACTTCTCTTTCTCCCACTCTATCACTCCCACTCACAGTGCTATTTCCCGTTTATCCAAAGCCTTTTCTTCCTCAAAGCAAAAAGTAAAGAGCGTCTGACTTACTGATCTATCCAGCACCGTAGGGATGAAATCATATCCAATTCCCTCCACCTCATATGTCGTCACGTCCGTCTTATTCAGTACTTCAGGCTCAGCAAGAATGGAGCCTTCGGGATCAACGCCAATGATCTGGAGAAGCGATTTCAGATTTGACTGCTGTTAGGTTGATTTTCAAAATGCAGTTATATCACATCAAGTTATTCAGGCCTGACAGCTATCTCCCCAACCTGTCACACCATCCATCCAAATGCCAGCCACGCTAAGGGCAGCAGGTCTTATTTATTATTTTCTGACACTTGGCAAGTTTCCAAGGATGAACTCTCCTGCTGCTCTCAGCAACTTCTTCTATTTCAAATGCCAGCCTGCATGACACTGTATGTGAAAGGCAGTGCTCATTCTTTGCAGCTTTCATTTGCCTCCAAGGAGGCTATGGGGCAAAGAGAGCCTTGGATCCCCATTCAAATGCTAGTTCTCATTATGGTAAATACACTGCATGCCAATAGAAGTCAGCATGTCTTCCTGGTGTAACAAGGCCCTGCTTTTAGAAACTGGATACTGGCTCTAATGGGAAATGGAAAGCAGCCACCAGGAGTCATGAAGAGAGAGAGGTGGGAAGAATGTGTAACCTAGCAAGGCATGCAAAAATTGCCACCTTACTTGAGAATTTTCACAAAAAATGGCAATTCAGTAAAATTGCCCACTGTAAAACTCAGTAAGGGTATGGAGATGTATAAATATCTTTTAGAAACATCAGAAGTGTCTGGAAGATTTGCTACAGAAGAAAAGACCAGCAGTTTCCCAATCGGTGCCACCTGTAATTGGTGGATCAACTTTCATTTCAGGAGCAAAATGTAGACTTGGGTCACAAATGAAAAGAGAATGTGGTGGCTTTGCAACTTTGTGAGCATCTTTTCACAGCTCATAACTACCGTTCAGTGTTGAACAGCTCAGAGCCTCTCCCTCTCCCTAAGTAAGGCACAGTATTGAAATAACAGGAATGGCACAGGGAAGTAGTGAGAGGTTATTTCCTCCCTTGAGAAACTTGGCAAGCCACTTGCACCTAGACCAGTGGTTTTCAACCTGTGGTCCATGGACCCCATGCAGGTCTGCAAACTATGTCTAAGGGGTCCATGAAAGATGACTATGATCAATCAAAAGTATGCGAATACTCACACTTACCGTTCCAAGGATTCTGCACCTCCATTCAAAATTTGTAAGGGTCAGTGAATGAAAAAAGTTTGAAAACCACTGGTCTAGAGGGTTAAGAAGATGCTTTAATTTTGCCACTTACTTTGCATTCTGGGCATTTCTCCTTCAACTTTCTGGCAATGCCAGTGATGGTTCCTCCTGTTCCAGCTCCAGCCACCAGCATGTCTACTTTTCCTGTTTAAGTAAAAGGAAACCAAATACCATAATGAAAACATTTCCTAGCATTATTAAAAATGCTTTTACAGGCCAGGAAGGGGAAGATTTATTGCTTTCTCCAATGAAAGTACAACTGGTGCAAGAAAGCTGATAATGTAAATGGCTCGTCACCTCCCTGTAGGTATATTCAAAGTCCTATATTTTACTTTTTTCAAGCCCTACTTTCTCTAAGAGGGCCCAGTTTTATCATCAGTCTTTTGGGTGATCTTTAAGGCTCTGAGGCAGGGCTAAGGGTAGATAGGTCATATGCACCATGTTGTTTCATTATACTGTGCTGATACATATATACCTGTCCTCTAAAATGGGATAAACTGTCCATTATCAAATATAAATTAATGAATTTTAAAGGGGCCCATTGCATGGAAGTCTTTTATAAGTCAGAATAGAGAAAATAATTTCTTACTTTCATGACAACAATAATTTATTATTGCTCTTTGCTCCTCATAGCATGGCAGCTCACTTTGTAAGTGAGCTGTTTGTTCTCCAACTCATTTTAGTTCTTCATATGCATCAGCAGCATTGTTGACTAAATCCTGATTGTAGTGCTCATATTTCTGGTAATAATTTACTTGAAAAAAAATAGCACTTAATTTCCAGGCTTTTATAAAAAAGTGAATATATGCAAACCAAAACAAGGACAGACAGACAAACAGGGCCAGATTCTGATTTTACACTGAGGTAATTCCCGTGATTGACAGAATTACTGGCATATTCTCATGTAAATGAGATTAAAAAAAATGCTCCAGACTTTAAGAGACCAAAGGAACTCATCTGGACTCTCAGGCCTGTCCACATGTGGTGTGGACATTTGGTTCCCCAGGGACAACTAGCACTGGTGTACCTTGTGCTACCGCTAGGTATCCCTGGGGCAAGCCTGTGCCACGTGCACTGTGGCGCACAGTAAGTTACTCTGGAGGCAGTAAGGGAGGCTGGGGCCAGCACTGGGATAGCCCCAGCAGCCTAACTGGGGTTCTTGGGGCCTCCTGGGTGGCTCTGCTGCACGAAGCTTGGTTGGCAGCCGCAGCGCAGCTCCAAGAGGCCTGGCTTCACTTTTGAGTGGTGTGCGCTGCCTGTGCATGCACTGCTCCGCTTTTTTCCCCTCTGTTTTTTTTTATCCAGGGGTCAAAAAACCCCTCCGCACTGCTTCCTTGCAGCATGAAGAACAACTGAACATGCGGTATGTGGCGCCGCAGATGTGTCTGCAGTGCCACCTACTGCATGACCACGTTCATCTGGACGCAGCCTCAGAGGCTAGTTAGCAGGGGTGACATCCCAACATGTGTAAACTGCGGAGAGCATGCAGACAAAGCAAATAAACTCACTCCACTATTTTTAAGAGTATAACTACACTTTATCATCCAGATTGTTTTCATCAAAAAATCTAATGTAATCACATATTTTGTTATTAAGCCCAATAAACACAGGGAGAAGCTGAAACCAGTAGTTTTATGGGAAAGACCAAGATACCTGATATAATGCTCCCCCTGAAGCAACAACTGACCAATAAACTTGTCATTAATACAAATCACCTATGCAAGGCAGGTATACTCCTAGGGACATCATTAGTTATGAACACCTTGTTTTGACAGAGTAAAGGCCTTTCCACAGCATCTGGTAGAGTGGAATTAAAATCATGCATCAAACCAAATAAAAAAACCCAAAAAATGAATAGCCCTTTCAATGACAAAAAAAAAAAATCCCCCAAGCATGGTTTAAGCTAAGAGGGTGTAAAGAGCCAGGGCTTTTCAAAAACTTCTTGGGTGCTCATAAACACACTGAAAATGCTTGGTACTTTCACTCTTCTGAAAGTTTTTTTTATCATTATCACCATCTTGCTTGGCCAGCCACATTGACAGAACAGTAAAATAAAAGGCTGGGTGCAGGGGTATTATGAGATAGTTTTCACTTCACCCCACACATTTCTTCCCTAGCTAAAGGTTTGCCTAATTTCAGCTGTTTAAAAACTATCATGAACTGTATGAGAGCCAAAGCAGTTTTAAGCTACCCTGCCCCCAAGAACACCTTTCTCCTAATTGGTGGTATAGGCAAACAAGGATAAATCTAGAGACTAATTAAAAAAAGGAGATGATCAGAAGAATAAACATACCATCACACTGCTGCAGAATCTCCTCAGCTGTGGTGTCATAGTGGGCCAATGGGTTACTGACATTGCGGTACTGTAACAAAACACAGAGGAAAAGATCTATGGAACAATAGAACAAGTGATGAGATCAGAGTTTAAAAAGCAAAAGGAATGGCAAATAGTCTTCAAGCCCCACATTGGCAAATATTACTGTCATTAGTTTTTAAATTCATCAAACTGTCTTGGTTCAGAATTACCTCCTTTTAATGCATCAGTGTAAGCAGGATAAGCACAGGTACTTCTAAGGTCCCAGCATTCCTTACAGCTAAGATCAATTTGCTTGTGGGCTTATTAGCTGTAAAAGTTTCAACTTTTCTACATTTCGGATATGTAGAACTGTTGATTTAAAAGAGAACACTTTTCACTCTGTAAGCCAGGCTAACTGTGTGGCTCTTTATTCCCCTCTAGTGGCTAAGCCATATGTATAAAATAGTGTTTCCCAAACTTTAATACCTGAGGTTACTTTCTACCTGGATTAAAACTAGAGGCACACTTCTCTCTTACACTTGAAAAGGTGTGTGTATCTATATATGTGCACACATGTATGCATGTATGTATATAGATATACACATACACGTGTGTGTGTGTGTGTGTGTGTGTGAGGGCGCACATGTTTGTAAGCATGTGTGTATTTATGCATGCACACACATACACCAACCCTTTTCATTCCCCCACCCCCCAGCTTCTCCTGATGGCCCAGGGAGCAACAGAGTAGTGAAGAGGACAAGCTGGGTTGCAAAGTGTGGTTCCATTTGTGCATCCATCCGCTGGCATCAGAGCTTGCTGCTGGGAACATGGGGGAAAGGGGGAAGGAAGGTGGCACAAGGACTGCACAGGGCTAGGATGGGCACAGGAAAGATAGCAGCAGTGGCAGCAGTCTCCCGAGAAGCAGTCACAGATACCACTGGAGTAGTTGCACAGGCACAGGGTGCCAGACAGAGGAGGAGGGCATTTACCTCCTCACACAGGAAGATCTTGTAGCACTTCTATCACTCTTGCAACACTCCAGCATGCTGGTGTGGAATCACTGGTATAAAAGACAGCATCCACAAGAATTCTTGCCTCCACATACTTCCTAGACCACCATGGCAATAACATCACCTCAATACTATTAAATCATCTGTAGCAATTTAGGAGTCTGCTCCTTTTTCTGAGCTAAAGGATGCTGTAATCTTATGTCTAGGCCCAGAGGTCTTCTGTTCAGATTCCACAGAGACCTGTCTGGGCCTGGTGTTCTAGTTTCATCCATGGAGACCAGAAGAAGACATTACCAATCAATCTGTCTAGCTCATGGAGCAACTCTATTATTCAGGGCTGTATACCTGGTCTAGTATGTGAGAATTGGGAATTTCATTTTTCAGTCTCCATGCTACTCCCACATGAGATTCAGGTGAGTCAAATCTGGCAGTTGTCGGAGTCCTCACAATCTCAGCACCAAGAGCTCTCAGAACATCCACCTGAAATTAGACAGACAGTCAGCCATAAATGTCCATCAGCACAGAGATCTTAGGGGCAGGCAGGAAAACAATAAAATTAACACAAACAGCAGTGGGATTTCTCAGGCCTCCCTTGCCTGCTGTCCCATGTCTCTACTGTTAAGCCTCTGGGGGTAAAGGACCAGATCTAAATAAAGTTTTAGGCACCAAAAGCACATCCAGATGAACAGGCATGCTCAGAGGCACATATACTTGTCCCACTGCATTATGCCCCAGGACATCTGGCACACAGCAAATTGTCCTGAGTAGGGTAGAGGAGGCTGGGGCCAATACCTGTGCTGGCCCCAGCAGCCTTACCTTGGGTCCTGACATCCTTTCAAGGCAGCAGCAGTACTGATCCAGCCACATGGAGCCTGGCCAGCAACCAGAGTGTGGCTCTGGATGGCCAGGCTTCATTTCTGGTGGGTCATGCTGGTATTGAATTTTGGTGCCATTCTGGTGTCAAATTTTGGTGCCACTCTGCAGATTAACAACACAACAAATGGATGCAAGTGCGCTGCATACAGTTTGCAATTTAGGAGAAATACAGGTACCCAAGTTTAAGTGAGTGATTCACAAAACTCCACCTACCTGCTTAGACACCTGAGAAACCATGGGTATCTCAGTTTTAACCAATAAAGGTCTAGTAATGCCCTTGCCTAAAACTGCCACCATCTTAGTTAAACTGATGCAGCACCTCATGATGAAGTCCACGTGGGATCCACGAACTAGGTGTTCCCTATGCCTCAGTGCCCTCTGGGGTTCTGTAAGGAAGGACCTTATAGTGGTTGGAACATGGACCCAAGGAGTGGAAGAACTCAGTTTCAGGCCCTCTTCAGCCTGAGGGTATTCAAACCCACAGATCCCACTTCCTAGAAGAGTGCCCTATCTACAAAGTTATAGGAAACCCGGGATGAGGGATACTCTTCTCCATCTCCCACCGGTCACCACAGAGAGAGGAATGCAAGATTCAGGGAAGCAGATGGAAGAGGAAGCCTGGCTTCCTAGTCCAGGAATGAGGGCACACCCCTGGAAGAGGTCAGTCTTGGGTTCCATCCTCTGCTCTCAACACTGTTCGTGTATTTTACCGAGTGGTTCTGTAGTGCAAAAAAGCATGAATGGGTCCAGAATATGAACTTGGCCCAGAACCACTTCCTCTTCCTCTGGCCATGCTTTGACTGGGACTTCAGGAGAGGGGCAGGATTGCAGACATGCTTTTCCCTTCTTCATTTCATGTGGATCAAAGTTTCCTTAAATCAAGGAAAGACCATCTTTGCTTTTTATCTGTCTGCCAATATTCCAAGGACTGAACTTAATTTTAGACCCCTCTCTCTGATCTCACCACTCAATAGGTAACGCAGTGGTAGAACGTCCTGTTCTAAACTGTTTCCATTGAATTGACCCAGAGCATCTATTCATCCTCTTTC
>NW_005842588.1:134251-156914 GCF_000455745.1 Alligator sinensis
CTTTGTATTTCTACTCACATCTGATACTGGTCTCATCAGCAGGCCTGTCACCACTCCTACATTTGGCAGTTTTACAATGACCGGCAATGTCACCTCTATATAACCAATACCTTTTCTGTTTGCAGCTGCCCACCAACCTTCCCATCAGCTCCAACAGCAAACTATACAATGCACCTTTGTCTGACCAATTATTGGCAGTACATCCATATTCAGTTTCACAGCCAAGCACAGAGCATCCTCCTCCCTCATCATGATCTCTGTATGTTCAGGCAAGTTTAACCTTGTGAAGCACAAGTCATTCTGACTGACAAGCCCAGTCATAGCCAGAGGACCCACTCATAACCACTCTTTCATGACTAAGGGAGAACCAGTTTAAATTGGAACAGATCCCCGCTGCTCTAACTAGTTCTAACTAGCTGGAGCATAATAGAAGACAGCAGTAAACCTTAGTCTAGAGAAGAGAAGACTGAGGGGGGATTTAACAGCAGCTTTCAACTACCTGAAGGGGGGTCACAAGGAGGATGAAGTTAAACTGTTCTCCATGGTGGCAGATGAGAGAAAAAGGGGCAACAGTCTTAAGCTGTAGTAAGGGAAGTTTAGGTTAGATATTAGGAAAGCTTCTCACTAGGAGGGTAGTAAAGCAAGCTACCCAGAGAGGTTGTGAAATCTCCATCCTTGGGGATTTAAGACCTGGGCAGACAAAGCTTTGGCTGGGATGATCTAGTTGGGCATGGTCCTGCTTTGAGCAGGGGGCTGGACTAGACCTCCTGAGGCCCCTTCAACTCTTATTTTCTATGATTTAAAAAAAGGTGGATGTTGAGCTAGATGCAGCATCAATGTCACTGTATGGGCACTGCTATCCATGTGTGCTTATATGGTTAGAGTAAATTAATATTGACTAATATGGTCTCAGTTCAAAAGTTGAAAGATGTTCTATATTCCCCTCCACACACTTCCACATTATTCTCCCCCACATTACATGTCCCCTTCTAGGTTAACACTGACCTTCTCCATGCTCATTTTTTCTGGCATCACAATGATGCAGCGGTAGCCTTTCACGGCAGCAGCCAGGGCCAGCCCAATACCTAGAAACAGGCAAAAACATACAGAGTATGTTATGAGCGATTCTGCATAGCTCCATTTTAAAGAGGACAATTCTTCTCAGACTGAGGGGGATGTTCTTGCAGCAGCCAAAAGGTTAATCAGATCTTGAAGGTACTTAGGGAACTGGATTTTTGCACTGTCAGCATGTGCTGACTCACTCCTGACCAAAGTCAGAAGCAAGTTAAGCAAATCTTAAGTAAATCTAAGTTTCCTGGACAGGTTTCTCAAAACCACTCTGGCACTGCCCCCCCATTGTTCAGAGTAAGCATGGAGGTGAACAGGAATTCATGGATTTTAAGGGCAGACAGACCATTGCAATCATCTAGCCCAGTGGAGCCCAAGCTCTTTGCCTGTAGGCCAGATGGGAGGTGCCAGGTCCATCTGCAGGTTGCATCTGGCCAGTGGACCTGATCCAATAAGCAGAGCCAGTGAGGTGGGGACCAGATCTGGCAATGGGGTGGGAGGGATGCACAGCCCAACCCTAATCCATTTGCCTGGGGGATGGGTAGGGAGTGGGCTGGTCCTAATCTGGATGCATGGGAGGGAGAGAGGAAGGGCGAAGCATCCAGGTCCCAATGCAGACATGAGGGGAGGTAGGGGGGACATGGAGGTGGGAACATCTCAGTCCAATGTGGATGTGTGGGTGGCAGGCCTGGCCCTGATCCTGCTGTGCAACAGTGGCCCAGGCAGGGTGAATCCAGCCACACACAGCTTCTACCACTCCCCTACTGCCAAATTTTCCAACTGTAGGGATCTCCATGGACTGGATGCCATGGCTCTGTGGGCCAGATAGGACACACGAGCAAGAAGTTGAGCACCCCGATCTAGTTTGACCTCTTGAATAACAAATGGCTAATCTCATCCAAAATTTTTGTCAAGCCCATAACCTTGGGTTAAACTGTAACTTTTAGGAAGATGTCTACAAGTACTGAACAATCTACTGCATCTCTGGATAACTTGTGCCAGTAGTTGATTACACCCTCCTGTTAAACACTGTACCCCATTCCTAGCCTGAATTAATCTAGCTTTAAGCTCTGACTGTTTTCTTTCATCATGGGTTTTTCTGCTTGGAATCCCTTCCCCACTTATGTTCTTGTAGATTCTGACCAAATCTCCACTTAGTTTTCTCTGGGATCAACTAAATACATTGATCCCAAAATAGACAGCTTTTTCAGGCTCTCATTATTGGGCATGATTGCCAGATCGCAAATAATTCCTTCAATGATACTCTAAACCAGGAGCGTTAAACTCATCTGGCCCTGTGGACCAGATCTGAGGGGCCACACATTTCAAATGAGGGCTCAAGATGCATAGTAGAAGGGGTGCATGGAAGGAGAGAAACCCATTCCCATTGCTAAAGTGACTGGTTTAGTAGCTATGGGCAGAGACATGGGGAGAAAAGCACTTCCCTGTAATGACTGCCTGATTGTCTTCATTACCTTTAATAAAACAAGGCACTTTTCAAGAAGTCCTTTACCCTGCACCTTCTGCCCCAAAGATCTTGTGGCAGGAAGGACTACTTGATTAGGAGACCTCACTGTATAAAAGAGCAGGCCGTTACTTAAAGCCTGCAGTGTCACCACATGTGAGGAGATGCAGAATACAGATTCAGACTCCTACACCTCACATACGACTCAGGCCCCTGGCATATGTTACACTTACAATGCAATCAGTCTGTTAATCATGCCTTAAATTGTAACCCAGCCACATGTTCAGGGAATTAATGGCACCACAAAAATGGAAACCAGCTGCAAAATTAGTACACATTTTTTGTGTAATGGTTTTGTGGCTGGCTTCCATCATGTCTTAAATTGAATGTATGGCAAGGTCAGGACTGCACCAGGATCTCCAACTGGTCTTGGTGCAGTTCCTGCCAGCTGACAATGAGCTGATTGTTGGCAGGTTCTAGGACCACATGGTCCGGTTTGAGCCCTGGGGCAGTTGCTATCCAACTGATTATCAGGCACCCAGCTTTCTACTTGCTGGTGCAGGTGGAGCCTGGATCATGAAGGAAGGCTGGACAGTCACCTGGCTGGGGTCACCTGACCCCAGATGTCTTTCCTGCTCATGCAGGAGGCTGGACCCAATGATCCTTCAGGTCCCTTCCAGCTCTATGATTTTATGATTCTATGATCTCAGAGTCTGATAGCACTAGCAAGTAGGGTGCAACTGGGATCTGACCCCCAATTCTAAAATCATGCATTCTGCCATGCATGTGTGGGATCAGGGATCAGATCCTATTGGCCTTTAAATGAATGTGTGCCAGCAGCCGCAGGCTGCAGTTGCAGCTCTGGAAGAGTTAGTGGCAGGAGCAGAGTGCTGCCAGGATTCAGCATTTTCTATTATGATGCTGTTTGCATGTGTCAGAGGCTCTACCCTTCATACTACCTTTCTTCCTCCTGTCCAGGGCTCTTTCCTACCTATGCTTTAGAGCTGTGTGTAATTAAATGTGGCCCAAGATACCAACTGCATTTGCAATCTGAGCAGGAGCCACCTGTGTCAGCTCTCCAAAGGGGCACCTCTGTGCTGCAAGAACTGGTTCTGCCAATTCAACAGACAATGCTCAGTTCCCAGCCAGCTCCTCAGAAGAGTGCTCTGTACTGCTGGAAGTGCTGGCATTGAGACAGGAGCCCTTGGTTAGGAATCACACTCTACTCTTCTCAAGAGGAACCATGCTGTTCTGGGCTGTTTCTGATGCAGTAGCAGCTGGAAGCCCTTGTAATGAATTAGGTTCCCCATCCATCCTAACTCTTGCCGTCCCTCTCTGCCATATCCCTTGGGTACAGGATTATTCATTTCCTGTCCTCAGCTATTGGGCAGGGTCACAATTATAGAAGCTACTATAGAGAGGAATGAACTAGAGATCTTCATACTTCAGGACAGTAGTGGAAAATTAATTGCAGACTGTACCCATCAAACGTTTCCTCGATCACTGAATAACTTCGGAATTTGGAGGGAGGGGTGGGAATTACACCTTCCTATCAGGCATCCAACGCTGGCCACTGTCTGAACAAGATATTGGACTACTGATTTACTCATTCAGACAAACGAGTAGGAGGGATGACCTTTAGGATAGGGACATTGGATAGGACTGCAGGAGACCTGGTTCAGCTCCTAGTTCAGCCACACACTCCCTATATGGCCCTGTGAACTTGATCTGCTCCACAGGTCAGTACATGGCAGGGTGTGGAAAAGACAAACATCCATTCATAATGGTGACGCAGGCTATATGAGTTACCAGACAGACAGGCAATGAAACTCCGATGTATGTAGAAACTGCCCCTGCAAAATCTTAACCACCTGCTTCCCAGGCACTTAGAGGAACACCACAGTATTGTATTTCCACCACATCAGACCTTGAGTTGGGAACAAAACCACTGTGATGTTGTCCCATCCTACCAAGAGAAGATTTTTTTTTAGTCCTTTGAGTGACCAGACCTCTATAATCAGATACTCTCCTGCTTGTGCTGTGGAAGGCATTGGATTGTTTCCCCAACATTACTTCGTGGTTTCTGGGACCTGCAAATTCCTACCTGTGTTTCCTGATGTTGGCTCAATGATAGTGTCCCCAGGCTTCAAAATCCCATCTCTCTCTGCATCTTCCACCATCCGCAGGCTGATTCGGTCCTTCACACTCCCCCCAGCATTGAAGAACTCACACTTTGCCACTGAGAACAGACACATCAAACAGATTTCTTTATTCTTTTTGAAAGAAACAAATGACAAACATTCACCAGTAGCATGACAAACAGCCTTCTTGGCTTCAAAAGGGCTGTAGCCAAAATGGTTTCTGTCTCAGTTTTAAATTCCTCCCCAGCCCAGACAAAGCACCTCTGGTGTTCTTGGCCAACTTGCAATAAATATATTGGTATATTTTTGTTAGTCACAGGACTTAGAAGCCCTGCACTGCGTCTGTTTCATCATAACCCATCAATACCTTCCTTTGTTGTCTTTTCTCTGCTTGTTGCAGTGAGGTAGAGGATCAAAAAGGATTAGGAGCCCAGATGCAGGTGAAATCAAGTGAGGGGGAGTAGGGAAATATGCTGCCATTGTATTTAATCTAGACAGTATTTTAAAAGACTGTTCCTTCACCAATGAAGAATTGTCCCCTATTGCACTGTTTCATCAGGTGGGAGCCTGTCCTAACAGTTAGGAAGTTTCTTAAAATGTTCTGCCTGCCTCATTTCATTTCTCCTAGTTCTAACACCTGAGATAATAGTGAATAGAAACTCTCAGGTCTCTACGATTATTGACTTTTAAACTGTACCCATGCAGCAGTCACTGTTTAACCAGGTTATACCAATGACATCTGTTCATTTCAAGCTTTCCTTAAAAAGTCCGTTCTCCCAGCCCTTTTAACATTTCTTGTTTCCCTTTGACTTAAAACCCTGGACCTCCCCCTGGCTAAACTCATGGCAACCATGAATATTAAAGTGGGTTGACAAGTTCATTTAAAATGTGGGGGGAGAAGGGTGGTGTTTAATTAAAGTACACATTTTGTACCGTAATTTCCATGCTTGATGGAGTTCGGGTGAGTTTTTTAAGCTTTTATTTTTGTCAATTTTTCAGAAGAACAACAACAGCTACCTTTAGCAAATGCTGTTATGTGGGATTACCCACAGACTTAACAGTTGTATCTGCAGCCTGTACTCACAGAGCTCACACTTTAGTCCAAACTGCTTTCCAATCTTGTTGATCCGCACCATGGGCGTATCACCAATTTTCTCCAGGATGTTCGGCAGGATGTTTGGTGTTTTTGACCTAACACACACATACACACACACAAGCAAGGTTCTTGACAATGACAACAAGCAGGTCATACAATAGCACTAGGTGCAATTCACTCCTTTCACTACTTCATTGTTTTCAATGTACTTTTTAAAACCTATTAAAGTTTAGAAAGGCCAGAAAACCCCTGATCCAGAACCTGTGGGATAATTGGCCATCAGTCAGGTGTCATGGATAGACTAAAATATGTTGCATTTACTTCAAGCATCATCGTTACAATAGTTGGCATCATCGTTACAAACCACTTCACCAAATGAATGGATGAATAAACAATTTAAATTATTTACCTGATTATGACAACTACTTCACCAGGTTACTTAAAATGAGTTAATTTTGGTTCAGCTTCTCTGAACACGAGCTTGACAGTAACTGAGTGATTACATATTGTTGTGAATATTTTTTAAAGAATAGAAAGAGGTCTAATTTATTAAAGTTGGTTAAAAACAGAGTTTTCCAGCTTGGAAGAAACAGGTTCTAGTTTTAAGAATATTTTACTTAAGACTATTTCACTCCAGAGTGGTCACTGGAGGAAAAGCATAAATAGTACTCAATGAAATGGCCAGAACCTAGCCTCCCACCTCACAGGGAAGCACCTTAACTACCAACCTGAGGAGTTATGCTCACTTTTACTCCCTCTTTCTGACTCAATGAACCTTGAACATTTTTCTGCACAGACACATATCTTCACCACGGTGCGTGACAAGTACCCCCACCTAGATTAGCCTGTAGCCTGATGGTTACATCCCTTTTGGGAGAGGGAGCTTGGGGAGAGATGCAAATTGGAACCATCTCAGGCTGAGGAGGTATTTAATCACAGGTCTCCCACTTCCCCGGCAAGTGGCCTAGCTACCTCACCACAACACCACCCCTTTCTCCTCTTGTAGTGCTTTTAAAATAAAGCAGCTGCAACTGTATTTTTTTTAGAGAGCCCCATCCTGTCAGATGTGCACTGACACTGCCCAAGACTGGGTCCCTCAGGCTGGATACTTAGGGCATCTTTACACATATTCAGGGCGAGGGGGGGGTGGGGGGTGTGCTTTAATTAAAGTGGCTCTTGGAGTCGTTCTAATTAAAGTGCCCACAGTGTCTCATGTATTCAGTGTCCTGTTCTTCAAAATTGCAGTGGGGGCGTTTTAACTAAAGCTCTTCGACAAGCTTAATGCACCCCAGATGCCATTTTGAAGCACAGGGATGCTGAATACATGCCACACGAAAGCTGCTGGAGCATACTAATTAGCACACTCCAGCAGACTTGAGTCTGCTCTGACATGCTGTAATTACAATGTGTCGGAGCAGAATCCCTGCATGTCTATAGGAGCCCTTAGTTCCTGAATCCTGACCATGCTTAGACATTAGATAGGTACCAAGCGGTTGAGATTTGACCAGTTCTGGGTATACACAGGCACACACTGAGAGAACATTAAGGCAATAATTATAAGATGCTCAGTGAGTTCAGGTGCCACCAGTTGGGTGGCAGCTGAGCAGGAGTTTTATGGATCATGATGTTGGAGTTGTCTATATTCTGCTTAAATCCTGCTCAAGCAGGGCACCCAAGTTCTTAACTACACCTAGCCTCAGATTCCTGGTCATCTTATTAATGTTCTGTCTGCAATTGCTTTTAAGCTAGCAGTGTGTAGGTAGGAGGAAAGGGAATGTGTAATCATGACAGAATGAAGGAGTTAGGAAGAGAAACAACATATAAACCTTCAAGGCACAAGAACTGGGTCACAGCAGGGTCACCCACTGGAGGCATCATCTTACTCAGCAACAGTGCTAGCTAGAATGATCCATGTCCTCCTGAACAGCTGCCTTGTTTAAATCAAACAAAATTCAGAGTTTGGGAAACAGAGAGTGAAGTCCTGAAGACCCATTGGGAGTTTGCTACTAGCTTCAGCAATGCCAAGATATCACCCAGAGCATCTGCACCAGCATAAATTATTTAAAAAAAACACTAATTAACTAAACTGATGCAAACCCATCCTATAACACAAACTAAGTTTAAACTGTTATCACTTTGGTCTGAACCAGCTAACTAAAGCTACTTTTAGTTAATCCTATGGAATTCTTGGAGGGGATCAGCTCCTGCTTAACAAAAGCAGACAGAGCAGAAACGGCGGTATTACTTACAAAGTTGAATGATAATGAGGGGATTCTGAAAGGGGCTTCCCCAGTTTCCAGGTACACTTGCTAGTCGTGTCAGGTCGGATCCACTTCCTTTCTTTCTCCCCGGTGTTACAGGGCTCCTTCTCGGGTCCTCCATTCTGCACACAATTGGCAGACAAGTGAGGGCAAGAATTTGTGTCCATCTCAGGTTTGGGAGGGACAGAAGGCATCGGATCCTTCAAAGAGAAAAAAGAGCCTGCCATTACTCACCCTTACCAAAAACTATTTGCTGGTCAATGGCAAATATAATTCAAGTCCACAACACTGTCAAATCATTGGTGTTGCTGCTGCTGTCACTATTATTATTACGCAGCCCTACACACTGGCATTTCTTCTTCTTTTGCAGCTTAATTAACCCTTGCCTGGAATTTCACCCTGTAGATATGTAATACTCACATGATACATATGGCAGATTACTTAATTAAGTCATTCGCACTAAATCCCAATGGGATACATAAAGTGATATATTATTATAGAAGCAACCCTATATGATGGTGGTGCCAAGTTACACTATGTCCTGCTACTGTCTTGCCAACATTAAGCAAAATAAAACTTATGCTTCCTGGAACCTGTAGCTCTCCTTAGACGCACCATGGATTTATAAAGTGGCATGATGATACTTTTAGTTTTGTTTACAATTTCCTTCTTAATAATCCCTAATATTGTTTGCCTTTCTGATGGCTACTGAACACTGAGCTGATGTTTTTAGTGAGCTGTCCACAATGACTCCCAGATCTCTTTCCTAGATGGTGATAGCTAATGTAGAACCCAACACAACGTAGGTATACTTTGGGTTATTTTTGCCCAGGTGCATCACTTCACACTTATCTACATTGAATTTCATCTAACATTTAGTTGTCCATTTGCTCAATCATGCTTAGTTCTTCGCAGTCCACGTTGGTTTTTACCACTTTGAATAATTTCGTGTCATTGGCAAATATAGCCACCTCACTATTCATCCCCTTTTCCAGATCAATTTTGAAAATGTTAAACAGCACTGGTCCCAACACGCATCCCTGGGGGACCCTGCTGTTTAATTCTTTCCATGCTGAAAACTGACCATTTATACTCAATGTTTGCTTTCTTTGAGCCAATCTCTAATCCACGAGTGGACATTCCCTGTAATCCCCCGACTGCCTAATTTGGGTAACAGCCTCTGATAGGGGACCTTTTTTGGAAGTCCAAATATAACATATCAACTGGATTGCCCTGATCCACCTGCTTATGGACACCCTCAGAGAACTCTAGGAAATTGGTGAGGTATGATTTCCCTTTGACAAAGCCATGTTATGTTCTCTAGCAAGTCATGTTCTTCCATGTGCTGAACAATTCTATTTTTTATTTTTGTTTCTACCAGTTTTCCAAACCAGAAGTTAGGTTCGCTGGCCTGTAATTCCCTGCAACCCCACTAGAGCCTTTTTTAAAACCGGCAACCCTCCAGTCCTCTGGTACTGTTTTTAGTGATAGGTTATATACTACAGTTAGGAGTTCAGCAATTTTTGAACTAAGATCCTTCAGAACCCTAGGGTGAATGCCATCAAGTCCTGGTGATTTTCTATTCTTTAGTTTATCAGTTCCTCTGCAACCTCATCTATTGAGACCTCAATTTGGGTCACCTCTACTAACTTGTCCTTAGCATCTTCCACAATTAACACAGATGCAAAGAATGCATTTAGTTTCCCAGAAATGGCTCTGTCATCCTTTAATGCCCCTTTTACACCTTGAACATCCAATGGCCCAGCTGACTCCTCTGGCTTTGGTTCCTAAAGTACTTAAAGAATTTTTTATTATCACCTTTTGTGTCTCTAGCAACTTTCTCCTCAAATTCTCTCAGCTTGTCTTATTCCAGTTTTACATTTGATTTGCCAGAGTTTGTGCTTTTCCCCCCGCCCCTCATTAGGATTTTACTTCAACTTCTTGAAAAAAGCATGTTTTCTGCTTATTACCACTACAACTCTGCCATTAAACCATGCTGGCTTTCTTTTGGTCCACTTTCCGTTTTGTTTTGTTTTTGATTTGCAGTAAGCATTTCCTCTGCACAACAAATATGGTGTCTGTAAGCAGTTCCCATGCTGCTTGCAAGTTCCTCACCTTCTTAGGGACCCCTTTTAACTTCTCACTTCCTCATTTTGATGAAGTCTCCCTTTTTAAAGTCACAGATGACTGTGGTCGATTTTCTTCTCATCTCCCCTCCTACATGGACCCAACTGCATTGTGGTCAAGGTTGCTGAGCAGCTCAGTAACCTTTTGCACCAAATCCTGAGCATTGCTTAGGACTAGGTCAAAAATGGCCTTTTCTCTTATACGTTCCAGGACTAACGGCTCTAGTAGAAGTTCTTTATAACTCAAGAAATTTGGTTTCTGTATCCTGGCTTGATATTAGATTGACCCAGTCTATTTGTGGCTGGTTGAAGTTCCCCATTATTGCTGTGTTTTCTGCTGTTGCAGCCTCTCTCATCTCCCTAGCATTTCTTGTTCACTGCTGCTATCCCAGTCTGGGGGTCAATAGTATGTTCCTAGATGTACTTTTTTTCTATTTTAACTCAGGATTTCTATCCACAAAGATTGTATGGTACCCTCTCTTAGGAGTTGAAAAATCTACCCTATTCGATTTGATGCAGTCTTTGATGTAGAGTGCAACTCCTTTGATGTGGAGTACGACCTACTCCATCATAGCTGTATAATTGGCATCCTGGTATTAAAGCATGCCATGGATTTTCCTCATTCCACCATGTTTCAGAGACACCCATTATGTCAATATCATTATTTACTGCTAAGCATTTGAGTTCCCCCACCTTTGATCTGAGACTTCTAGCATTGGTATAAAAGCATGTTAACCATCGCATATTAACCAATTACTTCCAATGTCTGGTCAGTGCAATGGCAGGACAGGAATCTCATCTCCTTTGCTTTTACCTATGGCATATTGCAAGGGATTCTTATGTTTATGGTTTCTGCCAGGTAGTAGAGTTGGATATTTGAGTGGTCAATAAAAACATTATCAATTAACTGGTCAAATAATGTGTTAAAACAGTAAAGAGAGAAACTTTAATCTTCACTAGGTTAGATACTTAGGCTGTTACAAAAATCATATTAGTTGTTATTTAAGAAATAATGGAACTGAATTCTAAAAAAAATGAAATGAATTATTATAGCTTGGAATGTTAGGCAAGTACAATTCTGAATGGCATTCAATAATGAACAGTTCTCTACTTTGGCTCTTACCCTGGACACCCAGGGTCAGCTCAAACAATTATTAAATTAAAAAAGAAAATAAATTAAAGCACATATAACAACTATAATGCACCAAATCCAGTTTTTAAATGTAGGTAGGCTAAGTAGGCAACAAGCCAACTCTTCAAGCATCTTGCTGTTTGAATCTTCCTGTTTCTGTTTGGAGATTAATGCAGGCACGGCAGATGGCAAGTAGGAGAAACATTTCTATGCTGCTGGTTTGGGTTTTTCCTTCAGCACAGAGTAGGTCCTGTAGCTCCATATGGCTTAAGATGGGGACAGGGCAGCAGCATAATTAGGGGTGGGTGAACAAGGTGCCAACTTAGGAGGGGTGCCAGAATGGTCTCCCAGCACTTCAGTGTCTACTCCAGAAAAAAAAATGGCTCTTGCATGGACACTGCACTGCTACTGTAACAGCAATTGTTGGGGTGGGCAGACTATGCTGTGGCTGCAGCAGCTGGGGGCTGTTTGAGTCTCTGGCCTAGGTAAGACTCCTGAGTTTCCTCTCCAACACCCACCATCTCTTCTCCCAGCTCTCAGAACACCTTCCTGAGCATCTCCTCCCACGCTTCCCTGCCCATGTCTCCACAGTCGTCCCCCTGCTCTCCTGCAGGGCTTGCCCGGACTGCATGGGTGACTGACTGGTACCTCCTGGCTCGGGGGGGGCGCACCAGCTGCTGATCACCAATGGGGGAGGTCCCCCAGTGGCTGATTGCTCACCTGGGGGGAGGGGGGGGTGTCCAGCAGGGTCCAATAGCCACCGGCAGCAAAAATGCCAGTACTTATTGTAGGGGAGGAGGGGCAGCACCGGACAGCGCTCCCCATGCTGGAGTGCAAACCCTGCTCATCACACCTTTGAGAAGGTGGGGGAAGGAGAGGAGAAGGCTGAAAAAACTCAGGAAAGAGGAACAAGGTGGGGAGGGGTACCTGCTCCTAAATGGGGTGTATTTGTCTCTCTTGACTCTTGTCCCTGATGAAATGGAATAATTGATCAACTGACAGGATGGTCGGGACAAGCGTTTACAATGGGACTGTCCCAGCAAAAGCAGAAGTTTTGGTCACCCTATTCATGGAATATTTAACAATATTTGACCATAAGCGAATAATAGGCAGTCAGTTGACAATATCTGACTGATCCATTGACTGGCTTTCCAGCCCTACCTGGCAGGGAAAACACAATGTATCTGGGTCCATGAAGGCAGTTTTCCTTAAGCATGCTTGAAGAAAACTGCTCTTCTGGCGTGGTTTAGTACCCACCGAGGTTTTGGGGTTTTAAGCCCACTTTATGGAAATGGAAGGCCATATGGCTGAGGGCACGTGAAACTAGGGGGCATCTGAACCCCAAACCTCCGGGCTTGGGCCTGCACATAAGATGCCTGCCAAAGACCTTGGAAACATATGAAGTCCCAGCTGGGGGTGGAAGATGTTTGCCGGCTGTAGGGCCACTTATGGTTCTGGACTGAGTCATGGATTTGGATTGATTTGGCTTGGAACATGAAAAATGTCCTTAAAAAAAAAAATATATATATCTTGGGAGTAGGGAATGAGGATTCAAAGTGGCAATTTTGATAAACCCTTGGTTCAATGGTAACTGCTGAATGCAGAAGACCAGACTCAATGGCCTGAGAGACCTCCTTCAGCCCTGTGTTTCCCCCTTCCCCTGCGGGTCAGAGACTAAGACTTGTAGGGGGCAGAGCTGTGCAGCTGGCCCTGCTGGCAGCGGGGGGAGTGGAGGAACCCCTCCAGTGTGGGGCCCCTCCTAGCTGGGTAGACCCCAACTTGGGGGGAACCTGGGGCCAGGCGGGGGGGGCCTCTGGAGACCATTGTGGAATGGAGACCATTCTGGCACCCCTCCTAAGTTGGCACCTTGTTCACCCACCCCTAATTATGCTGGGCTGAAAAGAGGAGGCAGGATGCAGGGCTAGGGAGCAAAGGCTTTGCTGCCTCAGCTCTGTGACAGCCTGGAGGCAGGACCAGCTTAGCTCAACTAAGCTGGAGCACAGGAGTGTAGGCAGAGATTAGCCTGCCCATTAGCAAAGGAGGGGGAGAGGATAAGCAGTAAAGCATCCTGGGATGCTGGGGGACTGCATCCTAACTTCAGGTGGGAGGGAATCTGATACACAAGTTTGATAGACCACTTTAACCTAAACTGCTAAAATCCGATGCTACATCCATCATAGTCTATCTTTACAGGTATTCTGCCATTTTGAAGCCAGTCTATGTGCACTGAACTTCTGTTCTGTTCCAGGTCTGGACCAGTTTCCGACCACTTATACCAGTTTATATGAAATGTTTGTCTCTAGCCAAATGGTTCTTCTCAGTCTCTTCAGCAAGGTAATGAGGGAAATGGGTCTGAGCATATGGAAAATTGTTCAAAACAAATAAAAACTCGCACACAAATTCAAACCAAGCCGCTACCTGAAGTTCTTTCACCACACCACACAGGATAGTAAACACGGGCAGGTTCTCATGGAGGGTTTTACAGAGGTTTACAAGAGGGTTTTTTCCCCACTAAATACATTTCCTGAAATACTCACTCACTGTCTAATGTCTCACTAATGAGGAATATTCCACAGAGATGGTTAAAACAGGTCTTTAGATGAAGTTGTGTCTAAAAAAGCCCCAGTGAAATGGCTTTAAAAAAATGAGGGGTAAGATTTTTTTGCGGATGATCTCTTTTATTGGATCGACCGCATGGTTAGGATAGACCCAAGGAACAGACTTGAGGAAAGGTATTATGATACCTGAAAACTTACCTATGTCTATTCCAACCATGCAGTTAGTCCAATAAAAGAGATCATCCACAAACATTTTTGCCTCATGCACATTTCCTGGACTATCATGGCTACAGCATCACTTCAACACTTCAGAAAATACAGGAGTTCATTTTCTAACTACCTTACATGGAAATTGACACTAAGCATTCCCCTTGCTTGAAAGATTATGAATCGTTAAAGATTCTGTCAAAAATTATTATAAATTCACTGCATTAGATGGATGTCATAGTTTGCCTTTTGCTCTGGAAGCTGTTTTCTAGAGCTGTGCTAAAACCAGAACTTCAAACTTCTTGAAATTGTTACTGGATGGAGAAAACTAAATTCTCTTCCCTTGTATGAGCTTAGTTCCATGTCAGAGCCAATACTAGAAGGCATCCGTTTTCTAGTAATGGTTAGGGTGGAGCTAAATTCTTGCAAGGGCTGATTTTGTGATAAAGCAGCTAAAAAGGCAAAATTACTCAATAACTGATCTTGTTACACATTGGAGCCACCTTGGCCCCAAGCCAGCCTAAAATTTGAACATCACTCTAATGTGGGTCCAAGCACTACTGCTTCATATTACTTATGCTGTTTTCATGCCTAAGGTGCCCAACTCATATTTCAGCTCTTCATTTTTTGCTCTCAGATCAATTAGCCTGCTTGAAGGTCTGTAGCACGTTCAAGATATGTACCCCAACAATAAAACATCTGTGTTCATGAATTTGTTCCCACTGTCTCAATGAAAGCATTTTAAGTCCACATCTAGACCAAGTTCTATCCCGATTAACCCATGAAGCCCCACTGATTTTGGTGCACAGCAGAATTTGGTGCTTTTGAATGAAGTAGATCAACTGCTAGACAAACTAGTTATGGATGAGGGGCAAAGCACTCTACAAGAGTGGTTACAATAGGTCTCCAGGTCAAGCTGTGCTTAACAAAAAGGCTCTTTACCTAAGTTCTGTTTAATTTACCTTCTCGCTTTGCATCTTAACAAGATTGCCAAGTCTTCTGCTAACATTATGCTCAAGCTTAACAGCCTTTCCCCTTTAGGTCTTACAGATTCATTTCATTTTCATTGAACTATAGCCCTTGGGCTATAGCTGCTGCTGCTATAAGCAATGCTGGCATAGTTACGTCAGTAGTGCCTCCTATCACAGACATGTTGTCTGAAGTAGGAATGCATTTTCAGCTGGCAGCAAGTTACGAGACCACCACGAACAGCATTAGCTAAGCCACGTCTACCAGCGGAGCTGCATCCAAACAAGGGGTTTTGCTGGCACAGCTACATTTCCTATGGGTTGTGACCGTCTCACATCCTGAAACAATAAAACAATGCCAGCAAAGCCAGATCTTAAGAGAAAGCTTCCACAGAACGAATCCCATCAGACTGAGTACCTCAAGCACGGCACCAGATCTCCTTAGTGCTGACTTCGACATGTTCCTAAGCGTGGATTTAATACACAAGAGACTCGATTCACTCCAGAGTCTCTTTTTGCTACTGTTCACAAAGAAGAATGAGTTTCTCCAAGGCTTCAGGGTATGAAGGTTAAAATGCTGAGTCAGGCAAACTTTTGTACTGGGTGTAAGACACGTGCGCTGCTTTTAATGAACCAAGATGCTGCAAAACAAAGCGGACAAGACATGCAAACATATAGCATTAGGAAGAGCTGGGCAGTAGAGGTACCAAGTTAAGCCAAATCTGAACTACTACACAATAGTTGGAAGATTCCCTCACAGACGTAAACAACTGAAGCTCTTTTGATAGCACTCATCCTATTCAATGCCATCCTTCATCACTGTTGAAGAAGCACCCTTGATGAATCAACCAAATATGTGCAAGTGTTACAAGAGGCACCCAGCAAGGGAACAATTTGAGAAATGACTTTTTAAAGAAAACACGGGCAATGTTCTTCCCATTCTGCTTTTCCTCCATAGGAAGAGTCCAATCACAAGACAAATCTGTAGCAAATTCTTCCTACTGTTAAATTAGTGCTGCCTGTATGAATCCAGTAGAACTGCATGCAGCAAACAAAAACATTTTTGGACGTTAGGAAATGAGATCTAAAAAGAGTCTTGGTGTTTTATAAATTAAATGATGCCTGTAACAGAATGAGCTAGTATCTCCAAGTCCAGCTGCACAAAGGGGATTTCCCTTGTCTGCAGAGATGTACATCTGGCTCAAGTCTTTCAAATATCTGTGTTTTTTCTTATTTTTTTTAATTGGATTCTGTAATGATGTTGTGGTAGGTTCCACATCTACTTTCATGTTTGTACAGCACCTGGAACAAGGCCCCAGTGTGGAGCTTAGTCTCTGGGTTCAAACACAAAACAAATATTATGTAAAAACAGACACATTCTCTGTATATTTATCTGATCAATGGAAGAGCAATGAGAAAGTGGAACCATGTGATACCTGAACTTCAGCATATGAGTCTTCAATTTAGCACACACCATTGATCACTTTTACCTTCTGCCCACTAATTACCTTCCCTGGCAATGATTCAGGAAGGCTCCAAATCCCTAAACAGGTTTAAATAGTCACCATTTAGAACAAACATAAAACAAGCCACAAACCTAAAACCTCTTAGTCGAGTGTTTGTCTTTCCCTCATCCCATCCCAAATTAAAAACTACACAAGTCTGAGGCCCAGCACAGGTCAAGTTCAGTCTAAAGGCTTATCAGACAGGTACCGATAAGGTCTAATATGTCACAAGCACACAGGGCTAAAAGATTTCAGTCTCATCAGTAGGAAAGGGGATATTCTCAGCAACCCAGTGGAACCCAACACTCACTTTTATTCTTGGAATATCCTGAGATGTACCAAAAATGGCATCATTTAGGGCAATATAAGAAAGGTCTTTTACAGAGGGTTTTGTGACTCTTCTTGGTGTACAAATTGTTGTGTAAAGGATCACTAAGAAAGCTGGCATGCATTTGCTGAGAACAGGTGTGTGATGTCACTGGAGGCTGGGAGCCAACAGAATTTAAGAGGAAATAATCCTAGTTTACAAAGCAAGTCCAAGGAGAACCGTGTGGTCTAGCAATGCCAATGCCTCTGGAGTGTCCCAGAAGAAAGGAGGCAGAGTTTGTTAACAGAAAAGGGATGTGGTTATTTTATTACTATGACCTGCTGTACAAGAAGGGTGTGGCTTAGAAACAATTCTGTACCTGGTACTTACCACCACACCTCTTTAGCCTTCTTGCTTCAAGAGGCTTCAGTAAAGTTTTTTTTCCCCTCTCCTTCAAAAAAAGAAAAAAAGGAAAACACATTAAAATGTTGTGAAAGTCTTCTTAAGGGACAGCAACGTCATGTTCACCATAATGGAACTAATATCACCAGCTTCATGGATAGACAGCTGCAAGGCACAAAGAATACAGATTGTTCACTATAACAATAAGTGGCAAGGAGAGAGGGTTTTGAACAGTGCCTTCCGTTTTCACAAAGGCACTCCGTGCAATGTATTTGAGGGCGAGGAAGGCAGAAGGCATTTTCCAAGAGTAACTCTAGATCTCTTCAGATTTTGCTATCTTTCTCACAAAGCCTTTGAGAATCATTGCTAAGTCCCTACCAGCTGAACATGGAGTGTGATATGTATATACATTACAAAAGAGTACATATTGCAGGGAGGGAAGAACCCATAGAACTGCTCCCCAGTGGAGCAGCAAGATTATAAACACGGATCCTGGTTTTCTCTGATAAAAAAAAATCCTCAATTTTCAGATGTAAAAAAGTAACCCAAAATATATATATATATATATATATAGCCGTACTCCTTCAAAGAAACTCCCTACTCATTAGTTCACACCCTCCTCAACAACCCCTCCCATGAGACAATCTCCTTCCTTATATCCTATTTCATGGATAAGAGGATATCTTCCCCGCCCCAAACACACACTCCCTCTCTTGATACTGACTGCCCTACAAACTCCCTCATCATCCCCTTTCTTATAGGGCCAGTGAAGTCTGCTTCACAACAAACCCCACAGACTAGCACTACTAACTACACTTGATCACAGGGATGTTATTTCTGTTTAACCAGAAATTACAGAACTGTTAAGAGGAAAAAGCTGTGTCTGCTATGTTCAGCCAGATTTTGAACATGTTCGTTTTGAAAGAAGGGGACACAGGTTCAGGATTTTAAACAATGTTTCTGGCTGGGACTACTATTTTTGCATAAGAGGAACAGTTCCAAGGTAGAAAAAAGCAGAACAAATTATCACAGCTGCCACAAAACCCCTATCCTGGGACACAATATTGACTTTAGAAGATATTGCTCCCATGAAAAAATGCAAGGCTGGCACTTGGCAAAGACTCCACGAACAAAATAGATACACCAACATCTTTGCCGCACCAGCCCAGACACTAGTATATTTACCAACAGTCACCAGAACATACAACAAGCTGCTGCTATGAAGAACAAGACCCTGGAGTACTTCCAAAAATACTTTTTTCCAGGGTGAGAGACTGGTTTGGGCCATGTTGGTCTAAAAGCATAGGCAGATAAAATTCTTGGGGTAGAGGCAATATCTTTTATTTGACCAACTAAATAATAGCACAGAGTTTTTTTGCTACTATTTAGTTGGTCTAATAAAAGATATCGCTTCTACCTCAAGAGTTTTGCCCATCTTTCCCAGGATGACACCCTTTTAGTGAAGATATTCTGGAGGGCTTCACCAGGATGGAGGCAAGGACCAGATTCATGCCAGAACCTGCACTGGGCTTTCCTGTTGGTGGCCCATCACTGGTAGGGAGTACATGGAAAAAGTGGGATAAAACAGAAACAAAGCTGCAGAGACAGAAAATTGCAGCAACCTCCTCTTTTTCTGGCCTGCCTCCTATGAGCAGCTGGCAAGGAGGGGTTGGGGGAAGGGCATAGACTGGGCAGCCAAGGTGTACTATGACTCAGTGGATCTCACCATCAGCCTCTACCAGGGAGCAGTGCTGCTGTGCTGACTCCCCTATCAAACTCCTCCATCATAAAAAAAAGCCAAGGCAGACCAGCAGCACTAACCCTCTCCCTGAAGGAAATCTCTCATGGGCTATAAGCTTTTAGCCAGGCTGTAAAAGCTACACCCTTATTAGGAATAAATTCGCCATGCTAATTAGAAGGGCTGATCTAACCTCCTCCACTACACACACAGCAAGACATTGGAGAGATGCTGAATAGAAACATGTATAAACTGTGGAAAGGCATTTATTCCAATGCTCATGTCAACTACTTTCTAGAACATAAACCAAAAAAAAAAAAAGCAATCTATAGAAAACCTTAGTTGTATCCAATCCCTTAAATTTGGGGAGATGAAGAAAAACGTCCTTAAAATCTGCTGCTCCCTCTTTTCTATAGAACTTTCTTCAATCAGAGAGCACCCAGCTATGAGCTTTGTATCTCTTATTACTGCAAATCAGGGTATTCATCTATGAAGCACCAGGCTAGGTGAACAGTGGCTACAAGCTGTTACCATTTTGTGGGTGCTTGGTACACTGGTAATCTCAGTTCAGATCCAGATGAACCAGGAGCCACATCCCCAGGCAGAAGTTTCCAAAGACAATTTTTCCAGCTGCTCTGCCTTCCTGGCTGTAAAGATCAAGACTGAAAATCAGCTTGGGAATTTGTTCCCAATAGTGTCTGTGCCGCACTTTTTCAGGATGAAGAATGTCAGTTTCCAAAGCTATTAACCCAATGCGTTCCCTGAACACTTCACATATGGGTGTATTTCCCACACCATTTAAAAGAAACAAATCAATTAGATCCTGTCTGTGCAGTTTCTGAGTCCTGCCTGCAGCTAAAATTTTGTCCAAAAGGCAGGTCCACAAGTTAGACCTGGTGGATCAGAGTCAACAATACTAAGGTCTGACTGCCAAAGAGGAGGTAAAGCGTACAAGTCCCTTCAGCCTTGGCCTGAGAATGGGATACACTTTACTTCAAGCATGCAAAAAATCCAGCTGAAGGCAGCAGGCATTCTCACGGGCTTAAATGCTTTGCTGGAGTGGATACTTAGCATCCTTCCCAGCTTTGCCTCTTATAGGTATTGCTGTAACATCTGGATACCACACACAGCCGTTAGAAGGCTCCAGAAAGACCACTAATGCCACAGGTAATTTTTATGCTCTCTCTTTGTGACTCCCTCAGAGCAGTCAGTCTGTGTCAGTCGCATCAGTCAAGGACCACTGAGTAATCTGAAATTACTGGGGACTGAAATAATCACATTCTGGTTCTGGAAAAAAGACATCTGAGAAGAAGGGGTGCAGATGTGCCCCTAGAGGATTCCAGAGTTGAAAGCCCAATTCTCTCTCAGTGATCTCATCCAATAGGGGAAGATGTGGGTGCAAGCTTTTCCCTGGATCAATAATCATCTTCAACCTTGGATTAGTAGATCCAAATACTTCATGATTTGAAATGGAAGTGTTACAATTTTCCCCTGCCTTTTTAATGCTCCAGGATTTTACAGCTATGATGGCAAAGGAACTGTAAAGGTTTTGTTTAAGAACTTCTGGCCTAAGGACAGCAAAATGTTCTATTTTGCCATCTTGCCCAGATGGGGAGGATTGCATGTAGGCAGTTATGGAGCTGGTGAAACTGGTGTAGTGAGCAGGGACACGATTTCTGGCATGTCCTCAATTTGCATGAGAATCAACAAATCAGCTTTTTTGGGACTAGTCTGACAAGTTAGAAGAGACTTTTTAATGAGAGAGCATTACAAGAAGAAACCAGAAAACTTCTGTCTTTAATTTTAAGTAACCCTAGCCTTAACTTTCATTATCCAGTTCTGTATTAGAGCAGATTACTCTTGTCTATACTTAGAGTAGACCTGATGTTTCTCTACTCAAAACATAAGTATGGAGAACTATATTATTCATCTGTAAAACTCAGAATATACTTTACTAGTCAAAGCAAGAGAAGTATTATTCCTTTAATTATACAAGGCACCAAAATGAAGTGGCTTGCCCATGGCTAACTACTGCAAAAAGTGGACTCTCAGCTTGGTTCCTGGCACAGTTCACTGGATCACAGGCTTCCCCAAGAACTACGCTCTGCCAAGGTCCTTTCTATGTCATACATTTTGTTGGGGTGGCATCTGTGATAAAAGCTGGCAGAAAGGTGTACTTGTTCCCACTGAATGCAGAGGAGATTGGCAGTTGTGAGTGACATGTTTCTGGTAGGAGAAAGTAAAAACGAGAGGCTCAGGTCTAGTCAGCACACAGACTTGAACAGATTTAACTGTTATTTCAAATTGATTTAACTGAAACATGGTGATTTCAAGTATTGATGTATACCTGTCTTCCTGCGTTAAATTCAGGTAAGTATATCCCAGCTGTTTTTTTTTTTGTTTGTTTTTTTTTTTAATATAAAGAGAAATCCCATTTCAAATAAACAGTTCAGATGTGTATGTAGAGAGGCCCCCAGCAGGGGCGGATCTAGGATTTTGAAAAGGGGGATATGGGTGGTGTGGTGCATCATCCTATATAGCACAGCATATATTTTTCTCCAGGTAAAAAGAAACTAGAAGCTTTATTAATATGCCAGGGGCCTAGGGCTATATTATTCAGTTTAAGATCAAAACAAAAACAAATAGAACTTTACTGGAACGAGTTACAGACTTGAACAGATTTAACTGTTATTTCAAATTGATTTAACTGAAACATGGTGATTTCAAGTATTGATGTATACCTGTCTTCCTGCGTTAAATTCAGGTAAGTATATCCCAGCTGTTTTTTTTTTTGTTTGTTTTTTTTTTTAAATATAAAGAGAAATCCCATTTCAAATAAACAGTTCAGATGTGTATGTAGAGAGGCCCCCAGCAGGGGCGGATCTAGGATTTTGAAAAGGGGGATATGGGTGGTGTGGTGCATCATCCTATATAGCACAGCATATATTTTTCTCCAGGTAAAAAGAAACTAGAAGCTTTATTAATATGCCAGGGGCCTAGGGCTATATTATTCAGTTTAAGATCAAAACAAAAACAAATAGAACTTTACTGGAACGAGTTAAAAACAGTCTGCAAAGCTGTGAAATAGGAGCTACCAGAAGCAAGGAAGGAATAATAGAATTGCAGAAGAAAGGCTAGCTTGATTAGTGGAACATCAAGATCATTGAAAAGGAGAGAGTGTCATTAACACCCATGAAATAAGGAATTCAGAAGGAACTAGGTAGATTTGTAATAAACCATGAATTCAACTAACGAAATCAAAGGGAGAGTGTGAGCGCACCAGTGTAAGCCCTAGATCTGCCCCTGGCCCCCAGCTATAATAAAAACCTTGAAGCAAACAGAGAGAAAGCGCTTAGACTGGAGGCAACTCATAGACTAACCAGTGAATTTGAAAACAAAAAATTAACCTAGCTCAGCAGTCTTGCTCTTTCAACCAAAACAAACCACTTCTGGATGCTCCCCCTTACAAATCACATGGCACAAGAGATGCTTCTTACATAACACAACATAAGATTAAACATAGCAGATAAAATCACTGTACAACAGCCTTAAGCTACAACTTTGCCTCGGTTACGCTTATCACATTGAGAAAATTACCTGCTTCTTTGGCAGACAAACCGTATTAAAGTGGGCTTGCCAAAAGCAGAGCTACATCATAATAAAACCTTAACAATTTCATAACACTCTTT
>NW_005842588.1:156945-160089 GCF_000455745.1 Alligator sinensis
ATTAAACAAAACAAAAACACATGGGGGATTTTGTCCTCTTGTTTTATTTTAGCTCACTGATGTTTAAATCACCCACACCAGTTAAATACAAGGCTTTAAGCCACAGGCCTCCTCCTCCAAAACCACAAACGGCAAGTGTTACATTACAGACCAAGAGTTGCCGAGTCACCATCAAAAGCAGAATTATATCAATTCAAGCACTTGGACTAGCATATAGGAACTCATCTCAGCAACAGCAGGCAACTGAATTTTGCTTGTGCTGTGGTTCCATGCACACTGAGAATTACCAGACTATAGCAAGCCTGAATTTTTTTTATTTTATTTTTTTTTATTTATTTATTTTTTTTTACAGGTAACCTCCAGCAGCAGCATTGATTTGTTATCTCTTTCACTCGCACACCCTTTTATTCTCATATGTAAAATTGCCAGGCCCCATTTTTACTCCTCTAGAACGGCCTTCCTCTTATTCAAAGAGAAGTTTTGCAAGGGGCCCAAATTCAGTTGTTTGTTTAAATGGCAAGCACATGCTTGATTAGCTCAGCGGATTGGGGCCATAGTGCTTGACATTCTCCAGGATCAAGCTCTTGAAAACATGCAGGTTTCCTATGAGAATCAGGGGATTATCTAAAACAGGGAAAAGAAAAAATATGAAGTTCACCATTACCATCAATAAAAATGCCACTGAATTGACCATTACTAGTAATCTGTTCTACTGTGGCAGCTCTCAAAGGCTCCAGTCAGGTTCAAGAACTCCTCATGTTGGACAGGCTATAAAACAGGGGTGGCCAACCAGCTGTATAAGTGCCACTAGTGGCACAGGCAGCCTGTGTGTGTGACATGGTAGGTTAGGAGGGGGACAGGGAGCACAGACCCAGATAAGATAGGAAGCAGAAAGCAAGCAGATCAAGCAAATAGCACAGGAAAGGAAGCAGAGAACAGAGCAGCAGATCAGGCAGAGGAAGAGGACTGGAGTGGCATTTTAGGAGGGTGCTGTGCCGATGCGTGGCATGCCTGCCAAGGAGGTTGGTTCCCACTGGAAAACACATTCCTGTCCCAACAAGTTATGCAAATACTGCCGAACAGGTAAGAAAAAACATATAAGGGAGGGTCCTGGGCAGAACCATCTCCCCAGGATGGGCAAAGAGCCAGTGCCAAGCCTGTAACTGACAGGAAGAAAAACTTGGATGTTATCTCACAAGCATGAGAAAACTTTAAATGTGGCCTGTGTTATCAGGCTAGTAAGGGAGGTTCTTTTAAAAACAGTAGGCATCAGAGTAGCAGACTTGGAGACCTCCCATTTGGTTCTGTGCTTATGGCTTCATAGCCATTAGAAAAAATAAACTCGAGCATTACAAAACCTCCACTCATTCAGCACATCCTTTCCTTGCAATTCAGTATTCCATAACTGTTGTTATCCTTCTTTCAATCCCATCTTTCTGTTCATCACTAGGAAATAAGAGAGTCCCAAACACTTTTAAAAAAACAAAACCATCCACATTGTGATCTGGTTTTGAGGGGCTGGAAAGACAATAAAATTCATCAGGGCAGGGACATCAGTGGGAAGGGGAAGAAATCAAATCAAACCATTAATAAGATACTTCACAAAAGATCATCCTGGGTGTGTCTACACCAGCTGACTAATTAGCTCTGCAGTAAATGTCTCAGCATCTACATGTGCAGATTAGGGCACAGGAAACTAATAAAATCTGCAGCAGGGTAACACTTGTAAATATAGAGCAATAAACTGCTGTGGAGTTTTTTCATGCGCAGCAGTGCACATGCCGATGCTGATGGGGCTGGCTGAGGCATGAGGGTGCTTCAGTGCAGGGGCTGCATGCAGGCTAGCCCCATGTTGAACCACCCTCCTGCCCCAGCCAGCCCCTCCGCAGCACATTGAGCCTGGTTAGAGCAGCCCCAGGCTGGCAGGCTGACCCCTGGACTAGGCTCCATACGCTGCACATGACTAAACTCCAGAGCCGATTGCTCCCAGGCACATGTTCAAATGGCGCACCCAGAAGCAAAAAACTCCAGAGCAATAAGCCCCGGAGTTTCTTTATGTGCACTATTTGCACATGTAGACGTGCCTCCTGTTTAGTCCAGCAACATTATTTTCTTTGAACTATTCAGCAGAGCACAGACCTAAGTACAATTAAACCACTAGGCTCCAGCACACTGAAATTTTGCCAGAACACAATCTGGTCCAAAACCTTTTCTCCTGTGTGCTGCGAACGGAGAAAGCAATCCTATCCCCACGCCTGCAAAAGCCATTTGTAACCCGAGCTTGCACTTGGTGCTTAAAGAGGATCCTGTTCCTAGCGCAGCAAATGAGCAGCACTCAGGATTTCAGCGAGGCCTGGAATAGGAGATGCAGGGAGCAGGCTCTGGTGTCTGCACCGCGGCCAGACTGCTACACATTTTCTGACACTCCTTTGCATCGCAACTGCGGCACTTTGTCCAAAGCTCATCCATCAGGCCGAGAAGGCAGCCAGATTTCAAGGGGGGGCCACCTTTGTATTTAATTTACCTGCACTAGCAAACTAGCAACACACCTTGCACCTCTCCCTAAACAAGCCCTGCCTTGGGCCCATGGCTGACCTGGGCTTATGGTGTGTCCACATGGTGCCCTTACAATGAAGGAGAGGGTTCAGTGAGTGGCTGAATACAACCATTGACCAGACAAAGGGATCCAGGGGGGAGGGGGTGGGAAACTGCTCCAGGCATGAGACACCAGAATGAACTGGGGGCAAGTGAGGGTTTACCCTGGGGGACCCAGCTCTGTCCCACTGGGTCTCCTTAAAGGCTGGGGGGAGGCAGGCAGCACCGTACCCAGGCTCCTGGCAGCCCTGAAAGAACTTTTACTATCAGCCTGCCTTCACCGGAGATAATGAAAATAATTATCAAAGAGTTACCATTTTCAGACCCCCTGTGTGTCCCAGCCCTGGGTGGCTGCCCGGTTTGCCTATGCCCTGTCCAGCCCTGGAAGCAGGGACCTCTACCTTCGTTCTCTGAGCCTAACCCAGCGCCCTGCGGAGGACCTGGGCCCGAGCTCCATCACTCCAGCCTCCTTCACACCGGCTGCGGGGGCCAGAGGGCTGGCAGGGGCGGGCAGTGCCCAGCCTCTCAGCCCCGCAGGGCCGGGAGGGT
>NW_005842588.1:160461-189674 GCF_000455745.1 Alligator sinensis
TAGGTGGCGGGCGGCAGCGGGGGGGCGTGGCGGGGGTGAGGGGCAGGGGTTGCCCCCGCCACGTGCCCGCCTGGCAAAGGCCCACAGATGCCCCCGTCCTAAACCGGGCCAGAGCGCAGCGGCTCTGACTCATGCGGGCCCAGCACCGAGTGGAAGGAGGAAGAAGGGACGTCTGTGGCACCTCGGCCCTGGGCTGGGGCTCCTACACCGCACCACGCAGCCTGGCTATGGCCTTCCTCGCAGCCAGCCTGCCCCCGCGAGCATGGACACCGGGCCTGTCGCCGCCCTCAAAAGGACTCCTCTGCCCGCTTTCCCTGCTGGAGAGGCAGGGGCTTCCCCCACACCCTGCCACAGCCCTGGTGCCCAGACAGCCTCCCCTCCCCCACATCAGCAGGCAGGTGTATACACCCACCCACAAATAGACTTACCTGCATCCAGCCGCCAAGGCTGCACCCACTGCCCTGCCTGGCTACATGCCGGCCATGTGCATATACACGTGGTGTCCTCTGCCTCCAGTCGCCCTGCCCCTGCTCCCACCAGCAGAGCAGAGAAAGATCCTGGACATTTGTTCAGATTTCAAAACACTGCTTGGACAGAGATGAGAGGACCTAAAAAGAGGACGCATCCAGAAAACCCAGACATATGATAACCCTATGCCTGCCACCTGGCCTGGCTGCCCCCAGGGCCTTTGGAAGCACTGGGGAAAGGGCCAGGAAACGCTGGCTCAGGCTTGTTCCTGCCAGGCTCCTCTGCAAGGAGGGCAGAGCTGGGATCTAGGCAGCCATTTTAGGAGTGGGGGGCGCCCCTGTCACAGAAATGATGGAGGAGACCTCAAGGTCAGTGAGGGGGACCTTGAGTCTAATGAGGGGGGCCTCGAGTTCAACAACAAGGGCCTTGAGTCCAGTGAGAGGGGCCGTAAGTCAAATGACGTTGGCCTGGAGTCCAAGGATGCAGGCCTTGAGTCTGGTGACAGAGGCTTTCAGTCCAGTGAGGGGAGCCTTGAGTCTAGTGAGGGAGGGCCTCAAGTCCAGTGAGGGGAACCTCCTCTAGTCAGTCCAACAGTTTTCAACCTATGGTCTGAAGCCCCCTGGGGGGACCACAGACTATGTCTAAGTGGTCCATGAAAGATGACCATGATCACTCAGAAACAGGTGAATACCCACACTTGCAATTCAACAGGGTCCACACCTCCATTTGAAATTTTGTTGGGGTCTGCAGATGAAAAATGGTTGAAAACCACTGCTCCAGTGCAGTGACATGGGCCTCCAGCCCTGCAAGGGGGACCTTGAGTCCAAAAAGGTTGAGAACTACTGCTCCAGGCTAATTACATCTCTAACTACACAGAAGTCCCAGCACCGGACAAGGGCTGTCTACATACATGGATGTGATGCTGGGCCTCTGATCAGGATGGTTCCTCGGGGAGACACAGAACCTAAGGTGCTGAGTGGTGTTAAAAGCATCTAAAAAGAGATTTCACTAATACGTTAGAATAGACAGCATCGATTACCGTGACAGTATCTTTGTCACAAACCAACAAGTTGGATCTTCTGTTTAATGGGGAAAGATTAAATCCTGACAGGTATTGCCATCCCTGACTAGGGACCTGGAAGACACTTTGAGTTCCTCCTTCACTTTAAATACAGGGGTCATATCCCACTACAAGTAAATCCTTAAATGATTTGTTAGAGGTGGGGACTGAGTGGTAGATAAGTTGCAGGAAAAGCAGTCATCATCATGCAGCCCTGTAAAGGTTCAATCTGTAACCTAAGTAGGCACAGGCAGGTGCAGCATTTAAAATCAGTCCTCACTGCTACAGTAGATGTGTCATGCCAGTGATGCAAATGAGCCATAAAATTTTAATTCATGTTTTCTTAAGAAACAATATAGAGAAATTTGCCTGTGTGCTGTAGTGTTCATTAGTTGTTACATGCAGTACTGCTTCTTTAAATATCACAAGTTTATATGCCTCCCCGGGAGCCCTATTTGCTTTCATTTTGGGGTCTTTGCTCAGAAAAATAAAAAGTCACCAGCCATGATAGTTGTGCTGTGGAGTTAAAAAAGAGAATAGTTCAATCTGCGGAAAGGCCAGTGCTGCAGTGCTATTTTTATCAATGTGGGGAACTGTACTTTTAAGAGGCTCACGTACCGTAAAGCAAAGGGAATAAAACTGGCTGGTCTGAGACACATTGGAGTCTCAGACCAGCAGAAACTCCCTATGCCTGACAAAGGGTGACTGCACCCAAAAGCTTGCTAAGAACTTTTTTCCAACAACTCAGTTGGTCTCATAAAAGATATCGCATTTACTCAAAGAACCTTGCCTGCCAGGAGTAAAACTGACATTTAAAAGGATGCCATGAGTGAGAGTGTGAAGCAGTTTAAAGCCCCAAGAACATAAAACACTCCAGAAGTGTAGAAGGGAAATAAATGAAAGATCAAAAGATACTTTACTCTGTATCTGCAAGTAATGGATGCCAGTAAACACTTAAGACAATGAGAAGGTAGATAGTGATTGATTCTGAAGCAAGCAAATGTTAAGTCATTCTTAACATTTAAGTTAAGAATGATTAAGTTAAGTCTAGATAGTTCTGGATCTTTCTGAGCTGACTCTTAAGGCAGAAGGAGGCTAACCCTTGATAAGGCAATTCACATTTGCCGGGCTAAGGTCATCTAGTCCAAATTGGACAGTGATTTTGCTATCAGCATAACTGACAATATGCTCAAAATAGATTTACAATGTAGGCAAAACACAAAGAGCAACATGGAGCTACAGTTTCTGTAATAAACTAGTACAGCTATGTGTAAAAAAGATGTGAGAAATGCAGCGGATCACTGCAGAAGTTTGCACAATGTGGACAAAGAGGAGGATGACGCTCGGATGAATTATTTGGAGGAACAATGGTCAAGACTGTAGCAGATGAAGGCTATCTCCTGTCAAGAAGGGTTGGGCATTAGGGCTGTGAGAAGCTTCGGACTGTGCTTTGGATCCGGAGAAGCTGCAGATGCTTCGGTATCCAAAGCAGCATGTCCGAATTGAAGCACTGGCTTCGTTAGGCACCTCAAGCTGCTGACAGGCAAAACTTGTGACATAGATGACCCTGTGTGTGTTAAGGTTCAGTGGGCTGAAAACTGCAGGAGTAGTCACTCCTGTTGAGGCCACAAAGCCTGCCAGCTGTCAAGGAGATAGGTGCAGGGGCAGTCTGGCTTCTGGGGTCCTGTGCCTCTGGCTGCTGACAGGCAAAACTCGTGACATGGGTGCTTGTGCCACTGTGTATGTCTTGGGGCAGTTGATTGTCTGTATTGATTCTTTCCTCTCCTTGGTCTGGTTTTGTAGGTGCTAATTGATGGCAATTAACTGGCTACATTAGCTAGGTCCTGTGTATTGAGCTGGTCCCTGAGTGAATCATGATTGATTGGTAACTGGTAACACAGTAGCTTAGCAGCCAGGCCTGCAGTAGTCCGTCCAAAACTTCGGAGCCGCTTCAGCAAGATCAAAGCGGGAAACCAATCCGAAGCTCCGGATCAGATCCCTGGCATCTGAAGTGGCCGGATCTGAAGCCGGGTCCAATAGGTGCCTACTCACACAGGCCTACTGGGCACACACGTGTCCCAGTAATAGAGATTTGTTTTTCAGCTATCAAGTATATAATTCATAAATCAAGAGATTTATTTGATGATTGTAGAAGGGGTGTGCCTCATTTAGTACAATGCAGCACCCACCTGGGCTGATTTAAAATGCTGGCTTGAGTGAGCACTTCAAGCAACACAGCCCAGGACCCAGCCCCAGCAACTGCCACAAGCAGCTTATCCCAGAACTGGCCCCAGCGAGTGCTGCAGGCGATGCAGCCGAGGATACAGCCCAATCCAGCACCCCATGTAGCACAGGGCCAATCCAACAGCACGTGGGTCCACAAGACAACACCCAGGGCTGGGTTATGGGGCTCTGTGTGTTTGACACCTATGGTCCAGAGTGTTTGATAAAGGTGCAGTACAGCACAAGTATAGAGAAATCTATAAGGCCTAACAGAAGTTAAAAGCACAATATGGTTTTTGGTCCCAGGAACTGACCTCATTTCAAGAATGAGTCAATGGTTGCAAATGCTTGAGGCATCCCAAGTGACCTTCCCTGATGCAACAAAGTTGTCATAAAAAAACATACATAACAAAGTAACGCTGTAGGAAGCTTCATGCTCGAGTCAGCCTTAGGGGTGGGTAGCTTGGGTGACTGTGCAAGGCGCTATGGTTAGGGGAATTCCACACACAACCCCCTACTCTGCTAGTGCCAGGTGAGAGATTGTCAAGGGCCTTTGATGGCAGCTAATCCTGGGGGCTGAGCAGCAGGGCCTTCCCTCCTGGCCAGAGCTGATTGGAGCCAGCTGGCCAGGGCAGCAGGATAAAGCCCCAGGCAGCAGCAGCAGTGGTGGCAGGTACAGCCAGACAGCATGGTGGGGTAGGAGGCGGGTGCTAGGCCAAGGGCAAGATGATGCCCAGCAAGTAGGCAGTGTGGGTGGATGGCCCTAGCTTGTATGCTAAGGGCTTCCTCATCACTGACCTGCTAGAGTTGGAGGCCAAGCTGCAGCACCATCCCCAGCCAGCCAACACCACCAAAAATGAGGGCAAAGGTGTGGGCAGCAGCATTCTGCTGCTGGGCTTGACTTCCTGCATGGGCAGCCCTGCCTGCTGCCCCACCTGCCTGCCCTTCCTGTGCATGCAGCCCTGCCTGCTGCCTCGCATTGAGCTCCTGAAGGCCTGCATCTGGCCAGCATCTCTGGTGAGCAGACACACGCTGCTCCCTGATAGTCCATGGGGTCCCCTGCCACCCACAGCCACTGCATGCACACCCCTCTCTAGCCCCCCACACAGCACAGACAACTTGGGCCAAAATACAATTCACCCAGGGCACCATTTTCTTTATGGCAAGCTTTGGTCTCAAGGGCCGCTGCCTGGCTGCAAAGAAGTGATTACAGGCCTACCCAGGAAGACTGGGCCACGTGAGGAGGATAATCGGCTTCCTCAGGGCCAGAGGAATTTAAAAGCTTACAGGGAAGGAAACCAAGAGAGAAAGAGGGAAGGCTTCAAGATGGCAGCACTGAGCCAGGACACGCACTCAAGATCAGGGAAAGGACTGCAGGGTACTAGTTAACCCTTTATTATGTATTCATTCGTTTATTTGCCTCGGGGACAAGAAACTGTGTTAGAAACAGCGACAACCCTTTGCAGATCCAGGACTACAACTTTTACTTTTGGACACCAGGAAAACAGCAACCACCAGGGATGCATAGGCGCAGGTCGAAGATTTAAAACTAAGGATCCAGAGGGGAATGCTGAGCAAAGAACCTTAGATGCACCATTTTTGCTTCAGCTTCTGGGTCAGATCATTTGCTTTTGTGGGCACATTCAGGATGATCTAAAAACCAGCAGCATTAGGCAAGTGGGTTCAAAGCCCTCAGGGCAAAGAGTCTGGATTGCATGTCTCCATTTGAGTGCTCAAATGACCAGGCTATTGCAGAAGAGGTAAGCACCATAATTCCAGTTTGAGAGGGAAAGCTGATGCAAGTGCTGCACTTTCCACTGAGCTTAATGCTGCTGCTCGCATCAAACAGGCATTAGGTGTGCTCTGTAGGCTCCTAACAAACCAAATGAAGGCAACTCCCAGCTCTGATCTGCACTGCAGTAGGGCATCAGGCAGAAGGTAAGATACCTGTGTGAATTGGCTCAATTCTGAGCATGCTCAGAAGCTTGAGTCTAGGCATCAAGGAATCTTTTCAGGTGTAGAGGTATCTAATGAATCTAGCTGCCTCCACAATTCTGCATCTACTGAAAAAGGTGCTACATGAATTGCTTTTTGCAACTTAGGCAAGTAAAATTCCACTTAAGTCCAGCTTAGATTCCTACAAGAACTATTAGATCTAGCCCTATATTCTGTTCTCTTACTATTCTCTCTTTACATTGCAGTCCAGGAAGTTATTACAGAAGTCCTCACACAGGTCCTCAACCATTAAAGACCTGGTTAAAAGCCAGAAGGGACTTATTAAGCACACTTTGTTAAGGATAAAGTGAAGGAGCCCCTAACTGACCCTTCGTGTAGTCAACCAAATCAAAAAGCTTATAAAAAAGCCCAGATGAAATGGTCCCAAAATTCAGAGGTGCTAATTAATGCACATTATGATCAGAGTATGCATCAGATACTACAATAGTTAAGTGGCCATGGACAAGAGGGAAGTGTGTCAGCTGACTCATATGTAAACAACATCACTATTTCAAAATAGTACATATTTTCAAGGATGGGGATGCACTTCAGCCCATATGAATTCAGTTGATTTTCATATACAATGTCAATAACTCACCACAATTGGACACAAAAGAATTGTACCTGCTTCCTCTTCAAGTGAATAAGTTTTGGTGACAAGGGTCCAAGTCAACCATTTTAAAATGTGGTAACTTAACAATTCAAACAAAACAGAAGTAAGTCTTCCTGTACACTTCCAGTTTACTTAGATGCCATGTTCATTTTCATAAGAGACAGAGGCCTAAAAAAGTTTTGTAAGCCCAGAAAAAGCACTAAACACTGAAGGTCTTCAAAGAGGTCTCATCTCTGTCTGGTGAGACTATACTTCTGTAGACTGAAGACAGGAAATTCAGATTTAACCTACCTGTGAAACAGTTTGAAATAAACAGGTGCAATGTGAGCAGAGGAATCAGGTACATTCAGTGACCCTTGGCTGAAAAATCAATTTAACAAGTTGTTTTGTACAATGAACAAGTGTGCACTGGGCTTCCAACACACTAGTTACTCATTTCCTCATGCTGCCCCTGTATTGTATTCTGAAGTAAAAACAAGATCATCCAAGTTATGTTCTCTACAATCAAATATGAAATTTTGAAGTAATCCTCCAGCACTTAACTCAAGTACAACTCTTTTTGCTTAGAAAATACAGAAGACTTTCCAACAGATTGCTAGAAAAGATTGCTTTTGGATTTAGGAAACAAAAGGACATTTTCCACCAGGGTTTTTTTGTTGTTTTTGTTTTTTTAAGATACAGAAGACAACATCACTTGGGAAAAGGGATTAAGTGGTTTAGTTGTGAACTGGAATTTAAAGTTTGTGATCTCACAATAACCTGGATGACATGGTTTTAAGGAGTACCTGACTAAAAGAAAGGGGTTATATTTCTATCACGTTCAGTATAAAAAAATGCTTTATTTTGAACAAATTATCTCCATTTGGTGTTACAGGCTTAAAATACATCATATTCATGGGCAAGCAGCATTTCACAGAATAATCAGATAAGCCTAATACAAATAAAGAGGAAGCCACTTGGGATTATCAGTCTTAATTGGTCTAGTCAGACTTCAGGAGGTCCTGTATGCTGTCATTTATTTGAGGTCAAAGAAATCCGTAAATTAACATTTCTGTTCAACAGAAGAGATCCTGACATTTGCAAGCATGAGAAATGGGTATCTTTGGAAAAAATAATCTTATTCTAGGCTTTGAAGATGTGGGAAAGGTAGGCTGGGATAAAGTAATCTCTCTTTTAATTATTAAACCTCATTGGCAGCTTTTGACGGCTTGTGTAAAATAATCAGCAAATGTACCTTTTGAAAACTTGCATTCAAAGCTTCACCACTAGCAGGCAGTATTAGATTAATTGGAAGGCTTGACTGAAGACTGAGTGTATTGCATAAGTATCTTGTACTTATATACACAATACATAGTTCTATAATACTTGTATTTCGGAAGTTCAGCAATGCCCATACTATGCTAGACACTGCATATATGCAGAGGAAGATTTTGCTGGATGTTGAACTGTACCTAGAGAAGCACAAGTGCAATACTGAATCTCACTGATCGTGGGAATACATTAATGCTTTGTCCAACTTAAAGGCCAAATGAAGGGACTGTGTCAATAACTTGGTTTCAGTCTGTACTAATATTACCATTGAGGTCTTTCAGGCAGTGTTGAAACCCTTCAAATGAAAGGAAACTAGGATCTGATTTTCAATGTGCTTAAAAGCATAATTTAAATAATGAAGATATCTTTATATCATATTAAAGATTCTGTTGCTTTTAAGACATTAGTCTTAACCCAACCCCCCCCACCCCAAAAAAAAAAAAACCCCAATAAAAAAACCTTTCAAAATCTAGTTAGTGGAAGCATTCAGCACAGGGCTAGGTTTAACTTGCATTCTGAGCTGGCCCAAAAGTTTATTTAGAAGTCAAGATTCTTACTTCCCTCCATCACTATTATTGAACCACTTTCTAGTCCACAATGCCAAGTTCCAGCAAATTAAATCAACTCTTTAGGCTCAGGTTTTGGAGCTAACAAAATAAGAACTAAATGTGAACAGTCACTATAACCATGCTTCCATATTTATTACACTTTGAAAGAGTTGTTCCTCAAATTTTTAAACACGTTTTTGGCAATTTCAAGACAACCTACAAAACACCAGTAACAGTGTTTCCTCCCTCCTGAGAGTTATATAGTTAAATTGGGTATTTCTTCAGGTACAGTAGGTTGTAGACAGCCTCCCTACAGATCAAACTTTTATACTGTTTTTTGAACTGCTACATAAGCAGACAAGAATTCAATTCTGGCTAGGCAGCTTGCAAAGTCAGCTAACTGCAAAAGTTATTTAACTTTTAATATGTGCCAGCATTCTTAGTTATAGTTCTAAGGCCTTTAAGAGACACTGAATGACAAAATATGTATTCTACATGCCGTATCAATTTATAAGAATGTTTTACAATTGCAATGAAAAAACAGATTAAGACTTGCAATTAAAACTGCTCTTTCTGGGTGCATTTACACATGCACCTTATTGCAGAGTTGACTAATTAGTGCTACAGTAAAGCATCACCATCTACACGTACACTGGTATTAGGGTGTGGTAGATTAACTCTGCTATAAGACAGTACTGTTGGGGACAGCACTATCTTACAGCAGAGTACTTAATTCTGCCAAAATGCACCTGTAGATGGTGACAGAAGCTGGCTACGGCACGAGGGTGCAGGGTCTGCCTGCTCTAGCTCCACACTTTAGTACTCTCATGCCACTGGTCAGCCCTGACTGCCACAGCCACACAGAGCCCAGGGCTGACTCCTTGTGCCCTGTCACCTCAGAGATGTTCCCAGGCACACATGGAGATACTGCTCCTAGGAGCAGCTGATTCCTGCATAAACTGAGCCAGAGTTTATCACATCCTCTTAATAGCATGTGTAGATACACCCTTTGTCCATTAACTTGCTGTGCTATAAACACATTAGGTAGGACAAATACTTTGAACCCATTTCAGGTGTCCTGGAGGTGACAAGGGAGTTAGAGAAGATACACAACACTTTAAACTGGTGTCCAACTTACTGATTATCAAACAGTTAATGGACCGTGGAGCAAAAGACAGCTTCGATTCTTGAATTTTTCTTCTTAGATATCCTTATCCAGAAATTACCCTGCTGCATGGTACGTGCATTCTGGCATCATAACATGCTGACTTACTAGAGGACACTTCATAATTTTAAAGTTACACACTACACTAGATACATTTTCTTTCTAAGCTATTATCCCAGAGGTGTGTGTGCACGTATGTGTAGAATCCCAAGTAAAATTTAACTATAAATTCTGGCAAAGCCAAGAGTAGTAACTCAGCTACTCTGCAGTGTTTAGAGAATAGGCTTTAGATTTTACACCAAAGAACTGGATTTATTGTAAATGCCACAGTCACAGTGATAGACAGTGCACAGACTTCTAGTAACAAACAAACATACATATTTTGTAACTAAGCATTTCTATTGGGTAAATAAAAGCGCTTCGCACAGCCTTCCTTTAAATGTGCCTAAACTAACCTAAATAAGCAGACAACATAGCAGAAAAGGAAAATTTAGGTGGGTAACTTTCTTAAGCAGTATATTTGTCCCCCCATGTATATAATTTACATTATATACATGCATTTTCATTAACAGTTTAATTCATACCTGAATGTAAAGACTGGCACACCTCCAATACAATTGCCACCTTTTAACTCAAGCATAGTTAATTCCAGGTATTTGTCAAGATAGAGGAATGACAGTTAAAAAGACTTCCCCCACAAGAAACAAGTTACACAAAGAATACTGTATCACTACAAATTTTTATTCAGAAGCCCTTCTTTAAAAAAATCTCATTACGAACTTGTTTGGTCAAACTACACCACTTTCTAGCAGACATACAGTAAAAATGGCATGGCTCAGAATCGACCAGATCTTTCACGGTCTCTCGACCGCCTCCTATCACGTTCCCGTCCTCCACCTCCTCCTCCTCCGCCGCCACCACCACCGCCACCACGACCACGATCTCTGGATCTAGAACGACGTTCACGGGACCTCGACCTGGATCTATGCCTTCAAAAAAGTTGTAATACGTAAATGTTTCACCACGTTCAATATGACAGTAACATCCTACAGAGAACTCAAAGATCAACTAAAGCAGTAATAAGATAGCACTCAGGCAGGTGTGGTCTGCAAGACCACAGAAAGAAGTTCAATTGCAAGAGTCCACATGTGTAATGAAGACTGCTGTCAACTATTAGATATGGGGTAACCAACTTATGGCATGCATGCCAAAAGTGGCACAGGCAGCTGCTTGGTATTTAGCACGCGAGGCCCAAGCACCTCCATTCCACCAGCCCAGGGTGCAAACTATCAGGTACATCTTTGAGGGGGGCAAGGATGAGGATGGCACTCAGGAAGGGTCGGGGCACACCTATCAAAGGCTGGCAAACACTGTTAGATTTCTTGTCCAAATGGCAAGCAAAGACTCAGTGACAGCAAGACTCCTCCCTCTAACTGTACTAGTACATAATAGGTTGTAGTAGTAAGAAAAGGGAAAATCTTCACAGCCATCAGCAGGTTTTCCTGAACACAGCAAATCTACAGCCCTTTTGAAATAATTTTCATTAAACATATTAGACATCTGAGAAAGCATTAACCAGTCAATTCCTCTATTTCATACACATAAAATTTCTTTGTTTACATGTATGCTGGAAATTCCTGTTTACAAGAGGCAGCCCAGATTTAAGAGGCCCCACTTTTTAAAATTAAAAAACAAGGATTTTCTGTATCAATTTCCCCACTAGCAATGTACCCGAGTAACTGGCACATAGCCACCTCCTCTCTAGCCTCTGCTTTCTCCACCACAGAGGAAGTCAAACAATGAGTTCTATCACCACAGAGAATGCAGCTCTGCCACAGTTACTGCAGGGTTACAGACTATGGACCCATGTTTCTTAGGGGCAGGAAGTGCACAGGTCACAAATATACTAGAAAAAAAAGTTTTACACCAATCAGAATATAAAACCATGCATTCAAAGCTTCCGAGGGTATGCTATTTTATTTAGAAGTATGGTACAGGGCTAACATAAGAACTGATATTCTGCGTTCACCTCAACTGCTGAACATGCCAGGTTTATTACTGTAGAGGAGTTCAGTGATCAATGTGACAAAAAGACTGGTTCTGCTGTGATACAGGAGAAACTGGTGCCTTAAAAAGAAGGCATGCTTGTAGGAGGCAGAAAATGAAAAAAGTGCTCTGTGTTGACCATCTACTTTATTGTCCCTTTGATTTTGAAAAATTTGGCACAAGCTTCAGTCCCATTATGGCTAAACTATTTGCATGACCTGTTTAAAGTCCAATTCACAAACTCAAAAGGGAACAGTTCCAAACCGTGCTTCCTTATAGCAAAGCTCACTGCTAGTATGGGTCAACTTGGGTTTCACAGATGATTTATTTGCAGCCTAAGGTAAGTAAAGTGGGGAAGGGGGAGGGAAGAGCATCAAATTGCTGTTTGTGCTGACAGAGGTGGAAACTGGGATACTGGGGAACTGCTACATTCCAAGGACAGATACAGACAAGCGAGAGTTCTCACTGCAGGAAGAGTGTTTGGCAAAGGGAAAAGAGATCAAGATTCAGAGAAGTGACCATATGGCTCCTAAATTGATAACATTTTGACAATGTTTTATTTTAAAGGTTCTTAGCATAAATATTGAAGCCGATACAGACATTAGCCTGCAATCTCAGATGGACTCGTATTTAACTGGGGAATTCTCATTAAAGCAGTTACTCAACTGTTTTGGTTTTTTTTGCACAAATGATACAATGTTTACTTTTTGCAATGCACTTTCTAATCCACTAATTTTGTACATCTGAGGGGAACAAATAAAGTGTCAAATTGGTTGCAGTGGAAATTGAAGTCTTATGAAGAAGATGCATATTGCATTGATAGAAGCAGTATTAAATTGTCCACAAGGTAAACTTACTTCACATTCACCAGTTTATCAGAAGCTTCTTGCCATTCTGTGACGTTCACTTTCCTTTGCCACCTTTACATCAATCATAATAACTTCAGGTGTTTATCAAGACAGTTAAAGAGACTTGCTTCACAAAGATGCAAGTTATACTAAATATTGCATAACTACAATTTTTTTAGTTCAGAAACTATCAATACTAGAACCCTTACCAAAGAGAGGAACAGGAGTACTAACTATTATAAGTTTTGTGATGCTAGCATCAACTTGTGGTATGGCTAAATTTCAGGACATCCTTTCCAGTTTCTGCCCACATCCTAGATATAAAAACTCACAATCAGTTGTGAAGTGGGACACTTCCTTTCTAGATCCTCTGATAACACTAGCTTTGGTTCTTTAAATTTTGTCATGAAGTAGCAAAAATAGCCAGAATAAAATTTTGAACATCTATGAATAATAGATGACTTTATGGCATAAATGCAACAGGAGAGCAAGCAAAAGCTTAAATTCTTCTTAAGTTAAATCTTATTGTTTTGCATTAAAATGTTTAGGAAATAAAACAGCTAAATTACTCCCGTCGGTTGGAGCTTAACTTCAATTACAGATACTCACTTCTTACGACGACGCCCATATAACTCACGTCGTAATTCTCGAGAAATGGGCTTCAAATGCATAAAGTTACAGAAGCCTCCTCGTGTGCACTCTCTGAAACAAAATTAAGAAAAAAAGTTACCACAACGAAATTCTTTTCTCCTTACACTGTCAATTTTTTGTATTGCATTAATTAGTACAACATTCTGTACCAAATCTGAGTGGTTACTTAGCCATGCCCACTAATTTTAACTCTCTTTTTTAATATTACACTAAAAATGCATCTGTTTGGTAAAACATTTTAACTGGCCAGAAGTGGCAATTCAGCTTGTGATTCACAGGAACTAGCTATGTGCCCCATGTCTGAACAAGAACTGAAATTTATGGATATGAAAAGACTGAGTGCACATGGGTACTACAGCACATGAATTGCACCTGCTCTGCATGTCAGTATTACTCCAAGGTTCTCTCCTGCATTTCTGTTGATTGCTTTGTTTTTCACGCAAGCCATTATGAAAAGAAAATTTGGGGGGGGGGGGGGGGGGGGGGCCTTCTCTGAAGTCAGTCACAGGAGAGAGCTCAGCATGAATTGGCTGCCCATTAAACCAACGGTTGTTCAGGTCAATCACAGCTTTTTCTGCATCTTCTTCACGACGAAACTAAATAAAATAAAGAACCACAACAATTTCTCAAGAGGCTGCACAGAAATAGGTCAGATATTCCCACTAAATCAATGACTGAGTACCCAAGCAGGTCATTCAGGACCAACTAACCACTTTTGTGGTCGAGAATCTTTTTTAACACCACTAACCCACTGAAGCAAGTGCAAGTATGATATGGCTTTTCACTAACTGTTGTTCAAAACAAGCCTAAAAAATTCTCTATTCCACATTTTATTTGGCTTTACTTCTAAAGCACCGCAACTCATAAAGACATGAGTGCATTTGATTTAAAGAGCAAACAATTTTACGTAAACAGGCAAAAGGTCTGACAATCTTCTCTTCCCAGATTAGTATTCCACAAAATCATGTAAATTAATACTTATGTTCAAGACACTAACTAGTCTTGCAAGTATGCCACATACTACCTCATTCAGATGCTTGGAAGTTACTATCTACAAACATGAAATCAGCTTAAGGATATTTGATAATTAGGGCTCAAATCAGCTATCCCCAAGCTATAAGGCTTATTAAAAACATTTAAGCACACAAGTTCGGGATCATCCAAGTCAAGGGTGGGAAATTATTCGGGCCCATGGACCACATAGGCAGTTCTGGGGAGCTGCTGTGGGCTGGTCAGCACCCCTCCTGCTCTGGAGCCCACATACCCTGTGGCTCCTCCCTACCACTGCCCCAACCCTGACTCTGGTCCACTCTGCCTTTCTAGGCAGTCCAGGCTGCAGTGGTGGCTCCTTCTGGCTGCCACTGTCACTGGACCCAGCCCTGGAGTACTGGTGGGGACCCACGCACCGAGCCCTGACCCCAGCCCGCCCAGCTCCTGCTCCAGACTTGGCCCAGCAGAGTGGACCAGCTAGAATCTGCATACACAGCCCTGACCTGGCCTGCCATGCACCTACTCTGGACCACCCAGCCATGCTGAGCAGCAGCAGCCAAGCAGAAGCACAGGCGAAACCTCCCACCCCACCACTGCCAGGCCCTTCTTGCTGAAGCTGCAAGAGCCCATGCCCAGGCTGCCTTGCTATTCCTTTCTGCCACCTCTAGCCTGCCCAGCAGGGCAGCAGTGGCAGTGCAAAAGAGCTGCAGAGCAGTCCAAGAGCAGGCTCAGGGTGGCTGCAGCAAGAAGGGCCTGATAACAGCTAAGGGGAGGGACTGCTTTCCCACCCCACATCCAGCAACAACTTCTGCTGCCACTGCTCAGCATGGGCAGGTGAGTTTGGAGCAGGTGCAGGGTAGGCCAGAGCTGTGTGCACATGTTCTGGGTGGTCTGAAGCTGGGCTGCTCTGCTGGACCAAGCCCGGAACGGACACGGGGCAGGCCAGGGTCAGGGCTATGCACATGGGTCCCTGCCAGTACCACAGGGCTGGGGCCAGCAGCAGCAGCAAGGAGCCGTTGCCACCTGGGCTGCCTAGAAAGGAAATCCAAATGCAGAGCCACCCTACCCCACCCTGCTGCACAACCAGAGGGCAGCAGGAAGTGCCGTGGGCCAGACAGCAGGTGGGCAGGGCAGGACCAAGGGACCCACTGCGGGCTGGACAAAGTCCCTCCTGTAGACCATATTTTGCCCACCCCTGAACTAAATATTTCTACATTTCAGAATTGATAACACTGCCAAGGATGAAAAAGCAGGAAGCAGGCATACGATTTTTTTTTAAATTAATCAAACTACCCAGGAGAGCATAGAAAACACCAACAGACTCTCCCTACGCATGAAGAAGGGTGTTTGCGCTCGAAAGCTTGCAAAGAACAATTTTTCAACTATTTCGTTGGTCTAATAAAAGATATCACATTTACCCGAAGAACTTTGTCTGCCTATGTCCTTACACCAACATGGCTACAACTAACAACCCTAAAGGTTAAGGGTAGCACCTAAAATTTGGGACACATTAACACAGCCACCCTCATATTCAAGTAGAGATACTGACTATCCAGCATTCATTTTGTTTTAAAAGTGTTAGGCTTGTACAAATACCTTTCATTAGTATGCTAAACAAAGAGATGACAGTTTGAATAGAGGTAACCACCATTATATATGTAAATTAGCTTTATGTCCAGGCTGAGCAAGGTGAAAAGACTAAGGTTATTTGCATTCCAATACTCAACTGTTAGCAAGACCACAAATAATTTTTTTCAAGTAGCTGACCAATTAAGCCTCTTTCTAATTTTCAGGTTTATATGGAAATTAGAGAAGTAGAGCTGGAAGGGACTTCCAGAGATCACCTAGTTCAACCCCGCTCCCGAGGCAGATCATTCCTATCCAAACCATCCAATACAATCCATAATTTAAACTCTACAGAAGACTACCGTCAACTCTGATGCAACACAGATATAACACCCTAATCTGCTGGATGTAGAATAGGTGAACCATAGCAGCCAATTGGATTGGTCCAGCAATTACCATTTAACTGCAAATTTCTTAAGTTACTTTTATAGTACACACTTCTGGCAACTATAATCGTTACAACAGGAAAGGAGAAAATGGCCTTGTTTTCATAAGCAAAATTATTTTAAGAGTGCATCCTTTTTAAACTTTCTTCAATACCCCATAACATTTGCTTTTCCATTTTCCCTGGTTTGGATTTTAACTGCAACACATCACTAGACTGTAAAGTTATACGCTTCCATTAGAATGCTATCATGCTTTTGCAAATGTTAACTGTACGCATTAAAGAAAATCAGAATTCATGATATACTGTGGAGTTCCTGTGTCCTACCTTGACATACACGTTTCCAACTAGATGATCTCCAAGGTTATCACAAACATTCATCTCCTCAACTTCACCATACTTCTCTTCCATTTCTGTGAAGACCTCCTAAATATAGAAAAAACGATTGAAAAAAAAATCTCGTGCAAATTAAATAACTTCTCCACATAAAAAGACAGCTGATTAATGCCAAGTAGGAAAACAGTTCTCTCTCTACATGCCTGTTGCATGGTTTTCTAGACATGCCTAGGCAACATCTAGCACACAGTGGCTACTACTTGGATAAAATAATGAACCATAAAAATTGTTCTTTTTTTGTATTTGGGAAACGTATCAGTGTTTTGGACTGCTCTCACAGACATAACTTTAAGAAAGTAAAGCCAATCCAATGTTTCAGTCTACTCCATTTCCAAATTTATTAACCAAGACTCAAGTATATTTTGACGTCACGTAGGTATAGGTGAAATAGGTGAACAAAGGGAATTATATTCTAGTCATCCATTAAGAACAGGTTCTTGGAACAAAATACTCTAGACCCCAGAGTCTTTGCAGGATTAGGTTCTCAATCCCCCTATTGAAGGTGAGGGGCTCATGAACAAATCAGGAGTATATAAAGCTGCAGCTGTTTGGGGTTTTTGTTGTTGTTTTTGGTCCCAAACCGAAAGTTTACATTTTTGCCCACCCTCCCCCACCACTCCTCTGCAATAGGCATTGCCACAAACTACTCACTTTTGCAAAATCAAGATTGTCTAAAGATTATGATTTATTTTAATCAGTAAGTTAACATACCTCAAAGAATTCATCATAATGTTCCTGCATCTCAACATCGCTCACAGCACCTGCAAATACCAAGTGTCATACTGATTAGAATGCATATTTTAAGTGATGAAAGGATTCTGAACATACTATACAATAACTTAAGAGAAACCAGAAGAAGCCATCTACTGGAGCATAAGAGATGCCATGTAGCTAATCATTAGGAATATTAAGCATAATTGTGAGCAGTCTTGAGTCCCAAAAGAAATAGCTCGGAACGTAATACTAATATGGTCCAAAAGTTTTAATCAGCATCCAATTGATAAACTCAGAATTTAAGGGGAAAGGACTTTGAAATATTACTCTGATTAACAGTAGATTCCCACCCTCAATGATTTTACCTAAACTTAAGGCAAGTGATTTGTCATATTAACTGTTTTAAGGCGTTACAATTAAGAATTATGTTCCTACAGGAAGAGCTTCATTTTAAGTTGTTCATTCCTTCAGTACAAATGCACTGAAGTTTAGGGAGAAACTGATGCGATTAAAACTGCAGCTCATCATTATCCAAAGAATGTGTTTAGAGCAGTTCCCAAAGTGATGCACTTTTCTCATGCCCTCAGTAAAGTGTGAAGCTATATGCTTTGCAATAGAAAGTATTTTTTCATTTAATTTTAATGCCAATTTGTTTTTCATAATATTGCAAAACTCTTTTGGCGCAACAGAAGCTAGCCACATAGGCATTTTAGATATTTTTTATGCTCCTTTGCAGGTGAATTTCTTTTTACCTGCTGCTACAGAAACTGATGTAAGTTAAGTTTTGCTGATTTTTTTCAAAGCATTATGACTAGCAAAAGAAGTTACAGTCAATATTTCCAGTCCTATGGCATTTTATTATACATTTAAAAGCCATATACATTAAAGCTAAACTGATTGTTTCCATCAGTTAAGCAGCTTAATTAAGATCAAGGGAATTTTAAAAGAGGTCCTGCATTTAAAACTTAAAGATGGATGCTTTTTATAAATTTAAAAAGTACCCCAATCAAGCAGTTCAGGCTCAAGACATTTAATCAGTTTCCAAATTCAAAAACTATTTGTTTTTTTTAAGTCTCCTTTGGTTATGCAGGAATGCAAGACAACCCCATTTAGTCAACATTCACTACAGTTTAATAGCTAACCATATTCCAAGGGCTGTGCCAACAATGATGATAGCATACTACCACCTAGTTCATTTTGTTTTAAAAGACATCAGGTTCCATAGGGAAAAAAAGAGGGCATAATCAAGGGCATAATAAAATGTTTACAAAATGGGAAATTGCTAAAATCTACTACGGAGATTTCACTGTCAATTTAAGAGGCTATAAAACAGAAATACATGTCAAAAGTACTTGAGTGTTTTTCTAAGGTGGGAAGGGTACACATCATACATAAGACTTTACAAACATTCAAGAGCCAGGGCTACCAGCCTCTCACCCTTGAGAAGCCCATCTATCAATTAAATCAGTCAAAAAACTATTACTGGTAAAAACTAAGGTTAATCCTTTACGACGACAATGAAAAGGAATACAGTCAAGCAACAATATAAGCATTAAAAATATCTACCCAGGTTATCCGTTATAAATACATGCATTGTTTAAAACAGGGATAACATTCACAAGCCTGGGGAAAAGGGGGTTTCAACAAACCCACTGATAACAGGGCTATAGCTGTACCACATCAGGTACAGTTAGGCTCTGTTAAGTAATTACCCATTTATCAAGATTTTAAAAAGCTAAAGTTTGATACCAACATTTAAATACTAGTTTGGATAATATTTATTTCAATTAAAGACTCTTGCAGAGTCTGGGCAAATATAATCTAAACAGCTCCACAGCAGGCCAAACTTTGACTTTGAGCAAATTAGTTACCAGCTCATTGAGAATTTAGCTGACATGTAGGAAATACCCAATATCCACCTGTATGTTCTTAACACTGCTAGAATGAAAGGCCCAGAGGCCAATAAGACTAAGGCTATACAAACAAGTAACTTATTCCATTTTTACACAAATGCCCTGTTTGATAACTGTAATGCTATAAGTATTTAAGTGCCCTTTAACAGGGGTAGTAATTTTGTTTCAAGGAGAAAGAGGTGGTGCTTATTCTACAAGACATTCATTTTGCAAATCACAGTGCCCATTCTGAAATGGGTCTGATTTCAGAAAATGCCTGAGTATACGCTGGTAACTAATCTGAACTAGTCTAGGATTCAACGGTTAAAGGAATAGCTAAACAAAACTATTACCACACAGACAATGTCCAATTCATAACAAGGTAAGAGTTAGAAAAATACCACCCATTCTTTTTAATTCTAAAGCTTGTGTCTTATTTTAGTGTAACTGATCAATTGCAACAGATTAGGAAGCACAGATTGACAATTATTAATGTCATTTCAGTTTACTTTTTGCCCATTTCCTACTTCTAGTAGAATCAGGAAATAATTTCCTAACTCTACCCAAACAGCTTCCTTTCCTCAGTGTACTCTTTATATTTTTCCTACTATATAGATATGCAACTCAGTAACTTGCTTTGCAAATTCAAATTCCAGGAGTCTTAAACATCCACCTAACTAAAAGGACAACTACCCAAGAGTAGCTTTCAGCAGTCTAAATGCACCTTCCAAAGTAATCACTACATGGAAGCTGCACCATTAGCCTAAGATAAATTTTTGCATGCAATCTGAAAAGTTCCAAATTCAACTGCTTTTAATATGAATATAGGGTGGCTAACACGTTCAGGATGAAATTAGTGTATTCTGTCCTACTTTCTGGACAGTAGAATCTAATGCATTAGCATAAAACATACAGCAAAAACATTTCTAGGATGCAAGTGGCAGGGGGGGAAGGAGGGAAGAAGAGCAGTAGATAAAAACTGCTCTGTAGGGGATACCATTTTGACCACTTTTTGTTTTAAAGAATGAGTATCCGAATTCTCCTCAGAAACAAGTTCTTGTGGAGGTGAGGACAAAAAAAAAAAAAAACAAAAAAAAAAACCAAAAACACAAAAAATGTTTGATACATTATGAAATGTGGTCAGTTTGATCCGTTAAAACTAAAATGGTAGACCAGCTTAAGTCGACACTGAGCTCTGACAATCAAGCCCAGGGAACCAGTGAAGGAACTAGTATGAACTTACAGCGCAAACCGTCAGCAGACTGGGAAGAGTTTTGAGGGTTACGGTAAATGTTCAAGAGGGCAATGGTCTGAAATACAAAACGCAACAACTTTATATTATGGAAAATAAATTTAACACGAAACTGGTTTCCTTTAGGTGATCGCTTTAGTCGAGTTCCAGGGCTGAAAGAGAGGTAGTTATAATCTCCTAAGAGGGAGAATTTTCCCTTAGCTGGTGGCCTTTCTGTATAAACCTAACACTGTAAAGCAATAGAGATCTCATACTCCATTATTGTATTTTTAATATTAAAAAAGACTTTGCTCACCAATGTCATCATAAAGGAATTAAGATAGGGTTGCACAAAAATATTTATATAATCAATGTTATCAAAATGTCACAGTAACAGCTATTATATGCAAGGTTTTAGGCATAATCATTTGTTTGAATCTGGCTTTAGTCAATATTTTAATTTTTTTTTTAGAAACATCACAACCCACAAAATATATTGAAATAGAATAGGCTCTGTTCTATAATACAATAATTAGAGAACAATATGAAATCTCCATTCAAATTAAAATGTGAAATAAAACCTGTAATTCTGGGCAACTTACCGTACATCATAAATATACCTATGTTTTCATAGCATATCAAGAACTTGAGAAATGCCTGCAGTTTAATTACTTAAACAAAATTAGAATGCAACACTCAATGACAAGGTATTAACAGCACATTAACAAATTTTGAACTGAGAAGTCCAACTGGTTTACTCTCTTTAAAACAGACTTGTTGCACTCTAATTGCATACATTTAACAAGTTCTTGATATGTGTGCAAGAAGAGTTCCATCACTTGTCCTGTTTGCAACAGCTTTATGTCAGCAGCTCAGAAGTCAACATTGTTTTCTCAATTAGGAGTGGGCTCTTTAACACCATTCTTTAAAAAAATCTCTCCAACTGTGGGACTTACAGTGTGAGCCGTCAGCCGTCTGTGCACTGTTTTGGGGGTTACGATAGATGTTTTGAATCAAGATGGTCTGCGGGGAAAAAAAATAAAAAGGGGAATTCTACTGGCTGCTGTGCATATAATAGACAATTGCAAAGAGACAACTTGTTTGCAAACAGCTAAAAATAAAATTTTATTCACAAGATTCCCTTTTTTATTTGTGGAATATCTTCTGAGATAGCATCTCAACCATCATATTATGAAAACAGTTAAATTAACCACCAAGAAAGAGCTGTGTATGTTTTTTCTAGTGAAGTTTCCCAAAGACAAGATTTGGTAGTGATTATTTAATGATGAGCTCATGCCAGCCACAAAACATCTTGAATACAAGATGTTGGACGATGAGCTCATGACAGCCACAAAACATCTTGAATACAAGATGTTGTTATATATTTTCTTGAACTTTGATTTTGCCAGATTTGTTACCATGGGCCTAGAAAAAAGTTGCAGTCTGTAACACATGCGCAATATTGCATACAATACCTTAAATGCTTAAAATATTTTCTCAGACACCATCAAGCTATCTCATTTTGCTTCAACAAGCATTTTCTTGGTGGATTCTCTGTTTATATAATATAATAGTTTAAAAAATGTCCACGTTTTCCGATCCTTCAATTAAGGACAATATCCTTCTAGCCCTTCTGCTTTTACTTGAAGAATTAGATCAGGCAGACTTGAAACCTTACATTTGTACCGTTCTTCTTAAAATCAAGTTGTCTGAAAAAACAAACCATGTTTAAGTTAGTAAACTAACATTACATAAAATTCCAATGTCCACATCACTGTATGTAGCTCAAAAAGATTTAGAGTCAATTACTTTAAAGTGCAAGTTTACAATTAAAATTAGCATGACTTTTCATCCCCAAATTAATTTTACTAAGGCAGTAAAAAATTATTATTTAAAACGGAGCCAGCAACCTATGTATGGTGGTCCTACAATATGGTAAAGGACATGCTAGGTGATAGCTTTAAACCTTCTGAGACACAGAGACTATGTTGCTGCTCACTTGCCAACATTTCTTGATGCCACCCAGTGGTAAGAATATATACTGTCATAATTAAATCATACACTGATTTTATCAACATGGCACTCCCAAAACAATGTCAGCACAATGAGCACTCCATTAGTAAAATCTGTTCATCTATTTTCTATCACAGCTGATTTCTATTACCTGCATAAATAACTAATTCCAAAAATCAGATCAACTGCAGCTGTCAGATTCATTACCGGCATCACAATCTAGCATGTCTGCAAAGTGCAGCACTACAGACACCGATCAGTGATGCCACTAAACAATGGTGACAAGCCCAGCAGTCCACTTAACTGCCATTCCTTTTTATCACTTCCAGCAAAAGCAAATCTCTCAGCAGCACAGAAAAAATGATTTTGCTGGTTAAGAAAAAATTATTTGGAGAGAGATTAAAAAAAAAAAAAAAAAAAGGCTCTGCAAACATATTTAGACACCCAACATGGAAGGCAACTATCTATTTCTAAAGTTACGTGATAGGAAGTCAGTGGCAGAGTTGGAAATTAAGTCCAGGTCTCTTAATAGGCTAGTATATTAGCCTCACAAATACAGAAAATGTTAAAGCAAATAATTTAAGTACCTCAGATGATACTACAGTAAAAGCTGCGTTAACCAGCACCTTACAAGCCAGCACCCTCTATTAACCAGCATGCCAGCTTGTAAGGTAAAAGCAAAACTGGAAGTGCCCACAGTGGTACTTCCAGTTTCGCCGAACCCCCACGGCCCAGGGCAAAGCAGCCTGCGCTGCCAAGCCCCCAGGGCCCGGGGCATAGCAGCCTGCGCTGGGTCCACCTCCCTGTCCCTTGGGGCCCATGGGAGGGGCGGCAACACCCCAGACATGGCGGGAGAGGCGGTGGTCTGAAAGGCAAAGATGCCTGTTCGGGCCTCTCAGTTAACTGGCATATTTTGTTATCTGGCACCCATGGGGAATGGGGGGTGCCGGGTAACAAATATTTTGTTGTACTTAGTTTAACAAATTTGCAGGAACAATTTTAAAGCTGCTACTTGAAATGGGAAAACTACTTTAACTGAAGGAAGGGAAGCAATTCCCCTTTGTCATAGCTGAGGCATATTAGCAGGGGACTCCACTGTTGCATATGCTATATTTATAGGGATAAAGTCAATAAAAATTTTCATATGCACCAAAACAGTTTTGATGCATATGAAAATTGTTTTACTGACTTTAACAAATACAGGAGAATCTTCTGTGTGCCTTGACAATCAGCAGTGATAGAAAACAAAATAGAAAAGCTTAAATAAGAGATTCGATATATTAATTTCTGCCAGTGTGGAAGAGGTTCTTTGAGAATTGTAGTATTAATAAACGTGCTGTAAAAATAAATAAATAAATACAGATATTTAAGCCCTATTTTGCTGCTAACACTAGTTCAGCCAAGGGCAGGATAGTCTGTACAGTCAAATGGTTTAGGTCCATACACAGGTAGACAGGCAATGCTGAGAAACCATTCTTCCACACCCAAAATGCTGAGCAAGTCCAAGCCCAACATTTACAGCCCAGGTTGGAGATCAAGAGACACTAAGGGAACCGTCTCTTTCGTTCATGTCAGAGGAGAGTCCTAATTGGTAAACAAAAAAGAACTTGTGTTCTTCTATTTGGGATTGGTGCCACTGTTTGTGATATAACCAGTTTGGGATGGTTTAAGTGCCTACACATCATTGAGAAGGCACACTCACCTGAAAGTTAGCACTGGTTGGTCTCTACTACAGGCAAGCTTACAACAGCATCGCTTCCTGCAGCCATTAAGGGTGACAGGAGACAATTAGAAATGCTGGGAGAAGAAAATCGGAACACCCCCAGAAAAATCCCATAAAAACTGGGGCAAAAACCAAACTATTTAATTTTGAATTTTATAACTATTATTTTAAAGAAACATATATACAAGTTCAAATAGAAAACACAAACCTGGCTAAATGTTGGCTTATTGTGTAATCGAGAACATCTGTCTCCATGACGACAAGCTCCAATTTTGAAATAAAATGAACAGTTGACTCTGCAACAAACACACAAAAGATAATTAGTTGCCTATAAAAATTCAAAGCGATACTACATTAAAATGCAATTAGCAAAACAAGCATAGTAGCTCGCAGCTTAACCCTGAAGTCCACAATTACTTGTTGAGCAAGTCCAGCAACTGGACTAGCTGGCTTGCAACCATTTTCCTTTCTCCCCCCAGTCCATGAATAGACTGACCTAATGAACATCAGAACAGCCTAGAACATCTACAACCTAAGGTTTATTCAGCCCCTTATAGTTGCATTCAGCTCGTCAGTAGGAAAAGCCCCTGATCAGCAGGATGATCATTTCTTTCTTCATTTCACCATCTACACCAGGCTCCCATGTCTCTTTCTCCTTTCCAATCCTTATATCCCTATTCATTATGCAGTTTCACATTTCTTCTTCCCTTGTCAGCTTCACCCCATTCCATTTTTTGATCCTAGGGGCTAAAAGGGCATCAATTAAATACCTGAAATTTCAGAATGTCAGTACGAGGCTTTAGAATGAATACGTCAAACAAAACTGAAAAAGGGCAGAGCAAGAAACACATCTTAAAGCCATGCTTTCAGAAAGTCTGCAGACTTCACCAGTTAATCAATTTACATCTGAAAGATTATAGTCAATCTGGAATATAAAAGCCTGGGCTATGTCTACATGAGGAAGCCATAGTAATTATAATACAGACATAGTTCAGTGATACTACATCTTACTGTGGACTACAAGAATCAATAGCAAGGTGTTTTATGCCAGTATATTTCCATTTAGTTTAATTACAAAGCTTAATCATACCCCTGCCACATACCCAGACCCACCCACCCACGGTTACACTGCCATACCTTTCAAATGTACAGAGGCCTAATTTAAAATGAAAGCTGAGATTGTACAGAATCTGTTAAACCTACATGTGTTGTATGCAGTTAACCCAAGGGTTGGCAACATATAGCCCATGGGTTGCATCCAACCTATGGAGCTGGAGGGTTTTGCTTTGTGCCTGTGTTCACACCCAGGCCAGGGCTGCACAGCATGCACCTGTGTCTGCAGCACTACCATTTCTCCTTGCCCCCTGCCACAACTGGGAAGAGGACATAGCTTTCAGCTGGTGGGGAACTATGCCAGAGTCAGGCAGCTTGTAGCTGCACCCCTACTTCAGCAGAAAGCAGTGGGAGGGGTGGTGGGAAGGAAGCAGGGAAAAGCAGCAGCACCCATGCTGCAGCCAGGGAACAGGAACTTGAGAAAAGTAAGCAGTAGCAGCAGACAGCTCCCAGCTGCTTTGCCCTGACATGGGTGCAGGGACCTCCCCCACCTCCAAATGTGCCACAGAAGCTAACCAGCCCACATCAGATCTGAGCCAGGTTATTCTAGCCCACAACTGGTCAAAGGCTGGTGGCTGTCCAGACTCTGAGAAATACAGTTGATGCCACTGCTTTAATTATCTTAAATCCATAACATGCAATTTTACTTAAAAGGCAAAATGATCCAAGGCCATTCTTCTGCCATTTGAAAAGAAAAAAAACAACCTGCAGGGGTATGGAGCCTTGGATATCCTATTATGACAAATTGATGTAAACCTTATCTTGACTTACATGCATATATACAAGGCAAATCTGTATGTTAGTTTAAACAAGTTCCCTGAACAAAATAAGCAATGAAAATAGGACCTTTTTTCCAGAACTACCATATTTCAGAGAGTACAAGTCGAGGTTTAAAGTCTAATTATTAACTATTAAAATTCAACCTTGCCTTACACACCATATCTCCATCCCCTGCAAGCGGCACCAGGTTCAGTGCCCAGCTGGTGCAGCCCCACCCCCTGCAAGCAAGACTGGTACAGTCCAGGCAATGCCGCTCATAGGGGATCTGGCTGTGCCAGCAGAGCCCAACGCTGTTCGCAAGGGATGGGACAGGACTGGACCCTATGTTCAGCTGGCACAGCCCCGTCCCCTGTGAGCATCACTGCCTTGGCCACACCAGTGCTGCTTACAGGGGATGGGGCTATACGAGCCGAGCACTGAACCCCCCACCCCCTGCAAGTGATGCTGGGCTTGGCAGTGCCGCTTGCAACAGATGGCCAGGCTTGGCACTTGGCTGGTGTGGCTCCCCTGCAAGCCTGGCACTGCTCACAGGGGACAGGGCTGAGCTCGGCACTTGGTTGGCATGTGCCCATCCCCTGCAAACCTGGCGCCACTCACAGGGGTGGGGCTGGGCTCAGTGCCTGGCTGGGGACATGCTGCTCACAGGGGACAGGGTTGGGCACAGTGTTCGGCTGGCATGGCCCCATCCCCTGCAAAAGGTGCTGCTGGTGCCACTTGCAGAGGATGGGGCTGCGCCAGCAAAGCACCAAACCTGGCCCTGACTTATACACCATGCATACAAAAATCCTTACCTTTCAAAATTGGGAAGCTGGGGGTTGACCTATACACCATGAAATATGGTATATCTACATTAGGCTTTGCTGGCATAGGGACTGCCTCTTCCCTTACCTCTCAAATCCTCAAGATCAGCTGAGAGCAACCCTCTGAAAGGTCCATCTGTGCATCAAATTAATTTAGCAAGACTACGTGGGAAGCTGTTCGTGGTAGTAACTCCTCTGCTTTGGAGACACCCCCCACTCCTCCACCACTGAAACCCATTAAGAGTCCAAAACTAGACATCTTCTGGATGTGGTACAAGATCTTTATTTTGGCAGGCTTTTTGCAAGTGGGGTTAAGTACTGGGGTACTGTTTGGGGAGCTGTTTCATTACTGTTTTATTTTCATATTTTATCTGTTGCTATAGTTTATTGCAAGCTGCCCTGAAGCTATTTTTGGGGAGGAGTGCCATATAAATCAAATAAATAAGTAAAAAGATGTATCATTTAAAGGATGTGATTTTTCTCCCATATATTCCTTATCCTTCCTGATATGATTACACCACCAAAATTTTCTGGTCTTGAATCTACCACTAACAGCTTAGGTTTCAAGCTAATAAATCACTAGTAAGAATGTCAAGGCTCCCCCACCACAAACAAAAAAGACTTCCTGGTAAATAATGTCTCTCCAAAGAAGACTGCATGGAAGCACCATGAGTGGGAAACCCCAGGAGGCTAAGTGTCAGTTTCTGGCATGAGACTACAGAGCTTTTTAAAAACATTTTTCAGCATCCTGCTGCCTCCCCAAGAAACAGGGGTAGTGAAGGCAGAACACTTGTACTTCCAGAGGTATGAGACCTACCCCTGGACAGCTCTTTAGCACCTGAAATGTGATTAGCACCACACTACAACTGTAACCTCCTAGCCCAATTTGGCAGGCTGCAGTAGTATGCCAAACTACTGTAACTTAATCAGGAAAGGACTTTATTTCTTAAAACTACTTTGCTTAGAAAAGGTTTATCCCATGGGGGAGGCAATTAGATAGGACCGATAGAAAATTCCTCTGTATGGCCAACATGGCCTATGTGCATATATGTAAAAAAAAAAAAGTTATTTTTCTTTACCACTACATTAGTAATTTATGCGGAAGAGAAAGAAAGGTAAAGCTGCTCATGTGCCAGGCCCCTCATACTCCCCACCTTAACTCTGGTACTCTCCACAGCTGTTTCTAAGGCTCCTGGTACACGTTACATACATTACACAACTAACTGTGTAATCCCACAATACATGCAGACTGCCTACACGTGCAAAATACTTATTGCACCATTAACTGGTTAATCCGGGCAATCAATGTCGGTCGCAAGTGCAAAGTAAGGATCAGATGATAAAAATGACCACCTAGTTACCTAGAGCCAACCAACTACAAAGTTATGCTTGAAAAGGTGCACCAACTCCATTGCTGGTTTCTACCTGGTTTGAATTTGAAAGTGTGGCAGGGCCCTAAGGAGCACAACTAGCTGCTAAGTAAATAAAAAAATTCAATGTTGCAGTTCTAGCTGCAAACCACAACTAGAAAATTTCAATGTTGCAGTTCTAGCTGCAAACCACACAGGGAGAAAAGTAAACTGGAAGGCAAACTGGGGCAGGGGGTGTGCACTGCTACACAGCCAAAGCCAGTACAAAACATTCTTAATAAATTCCCTTTTGCACAGGCCTGGGAGATGTTGGCAGGACCCCGAAATATGGAGCGAGTCTAGGGTTGCTAACTCTGTTTGAATCTATTCCGGGAGGTTTTATCACATGACATAAGGACATTGACTGACCTACTGTACTGTACTCAGGAAGGCAAATGCACATATTACATTTTAAAAACCCACTGGACTACTGTACAAATCAGATTCAACATTTATTTTAATAAACGCCCTATCACTGATCTCCTGGGTAACTCCCAGCAGTATCCTGAAGATTCATGTTGAATTTCTGGAGACTCCAGGGCAATCCTAGCGAGGCTGCACGGTTGGAGCAGTAACTCCTCACGGCCAGCCTAACACACGGTACATATAAAAAAGTGCAAAAATCTCGAACTCTGGGTTTAGAAATGATACTTTTTTATGAGACCAACTGAGAATAATAAGAGGCATCATCTCTGAGCCAAGAGTTCTAGATTTTTGCAATTCTTCTGGTCTCAGACCAACATGCTGGCACATCTCAAAGATCATTTCATTTCAAACACACCCCTGGGGGTGGGGAAAGAAAGGAACAAACCCAATGTAGTCAGAGCCCTGACGCCACTAATAAAGACGAAGCAAGTCGGGACTTACTCCAACAAACACGGAGCCGGGCGCCAGGATGGCTTTGCCTCCCAAATACAATAAGAGCCAAGCCAGGAGTAGGACACGGGGACGGACAGGGCTGTGCAGCCCCGGGCTCTTCCTGCGGGCGAGGAGACCTCCGCGAGGCTGAGCCATTCCCGCCCCCCCAGCGCACGCGTTGCCCACGTGGGGCCAGTAGCCAATCCCCAGCGGGCGGCAGAGCAGCGCGCGCGGGAAAGGTTCCGCCGCACCCGCATGGCGGGGGGAGGGGGGAGAAGAGGAGCGCGGCTGCTCCACGCATGCGCACGGACTCCACCCGCCCGGGTAGGAGTGGGGGCGGGGACGCTAGGCCGCA
>NW_005842588.1:189684-194121 GCF_000455745.1 Alligator sinensis
GGGGGGAGGAAGGCGCACGCCACAGCCACATCCTAGTGATCCCCCCCCCGCCCCCACGGAGCTAGGGAGCAACGCGAGATGCGTTCCCCACACTGCACCGGCGCTGAGGAAGAGGCGCTCTGCCCGCCCTCCGTCACGAGCCCCGAGCCCAACCGCCGCCGGGGTCCCGCCACTGACTTGTCCTTCTCGGTGCCGAAGATGGAGGCCAGATACTCCGCCATCTCCTGCCGCTCTCCCGACCGCCGGCCAGCCCGGCGCCGACCGAGTGCGTCACACGCAGCGCGCCGGAAAGAGCTCGCTCCGAGCTGGAGAGGGGTGGGGGGGGACACGCCGTACTCCGCGCATGCGCCTTTGTCCGTTCGTTTTGCCCCCGCCAGGCCCGAGCCGGGTGGGCGGGGCCTCTGGGAGGAGACGCGGAGCTGTCAATCACCGCTCGGCCCGGCCCGCCCCGCCCCCTACGTAAAATGATAATGAGGGCATAGAGGTCAGTAGTTCCCCATCCACGAGGAGGTTCGTGTAGTCTTGGTCGCCCTATAGCTGAAAGGGTATTGCAGAAAAAGGGGTGAGGAGGATGAACAGGGATGTGGAAAAGCTCTCCAACGAACAGAGATAAAAAAGATAGGAGTGCTCATTTTAGAAAGGGAATTAATTTGAGGGATACTGATCAAAGTCTATCAAATAGTCAATGGTAGAGAAAAAGTGGATCCGGAGCCTGTTTCTCACTTGTCCGGTAATGTAAGAACAGGAGGATATTCCGTTCCAATCCAAAAGGGACACACACACACACAAAAAAGAAATATTTTCCTGCACAAAGGAGAATTATACTCATTGCCACCCGATGCTATTACATCAAGGAGTTTATTAGTATTCAGTACAAAGCTAGCCAGAATTACAGTGATTAACGCTACAAATGAAAGGTTAGAAGGAATATTAAATGTTGCGATTTGGGGCTTAAGCCAATCTTCAATGGTTAAGAATTGGGACGAGAACTAGCGTAGGAGGTACATTATCTCACAACAACTACCTGTTGCAGAGCTTCTTTTATGGTCCTCGTGGAACATCAGCTATTGGCCAGACGGCCCAGATACTGAACTCCTAAGTTCTTATGGACACACATGTGCCGTCCACCTGTAGACACACATGCACACTTACCATATACCTGTGCATGTTCCTAAATACCTTTATGTATCATGTGCCTTTGCATGGACCCACACATGCCATACACTTCCCATGTATGTGACACCTAAGATCATTAAAGTATTTAAGGGGCCTGACAAGTGTCCTAAGTGAGAATTCTTTCCAATCAAAGTATTGGAGCAACGTTTGATTAGTACACACAAGCAGAAAATGGATGCTTGTGCAATTAATGAAATAAAAGGATACATTTTTAAGAGTAGTCATCCATAATGGATTCCAAAAAGAAAGTTTTCATGGGTTATGACTTCTTTTCTGTGGGTGTATTTTTGTAGTCCTCTACTAACTTATTTACAGTTATTAATTTTTTTAAATGTATGATACAAAAGCAGCAGAGGTGATAACAAAATATTCCCGAACTAAAGTCCGCTGTCTGCTCATGTGACTAAAGGTGGATGGCCATGGAGGACAGCTGGAAGTTGCTCAGGCGGGGTGCGTGGGCGGGCAGGGCCTGGATTTTGGGACAGTGACAGCCTGAGGTCGGGGTCAGAGGCGCGATCTGTTCCCTGCATGTCCCTGACTACAGAACCAGTGCTTGTCATAGGGGTGTGTGGGTAGCAGATTGCAGCTTTTCCCTGGGCCCTGGCTCCATGCTGCATGGGGCCAGGAATACGGCCCCAGGCAGTGGTGAAGAGCCTCAGCTCCCCCAGCTGTCTGCAGGTAAATCTATGGGAGAGGGCAGATTGAGGCCCCCATGGTAAGGGAGGGAGTGGGACAGGGGCTGAGCCTGGGGGAGCTGCCCACCCAGGACGGTACATGGGGATTGGGGCTGGGGTGGGGAATAGGACAGAGCCACAGATGGCTTATCCAAGGGGCAGAGGGTGGGGGGAGGCTACCTGCTGCTGTGCACACTCCAGGGAAGAGGACATGCATGGGGTGGGGCACAGATTTGTGCATAGGGCAGAGGCAGATGTGGGTTGCTTCCCTCCCCCGGGAGCCCCACATCAGCCTCACTGCCATGGCAAGGCGCCCCTTGCCCACCCAGAAGCCATGGGGCAGTGGTGCAGAGTTGTGCCCCCCACTGCAGTTGGGCAGGCACGGGACACCTCACCATGGTGGTATGGCCAGCATGGGGCTCCCAGGGGAAGAGCAGCAGGGTGGGAAGCCCCAAGCCTGCAGTGGGCAGCCTGTATGCAACCCCCACAGGCTCCATTTGGCTCTGCTTCAGCCATGCCACAAGGGGGCAAAGGGGCATCATTTTAGGCCTCCCCCTGGCAAAAATAAAAGTCAGCACCTATGAGGCAGTGTGCCCAGTGTGCCCAGGTCCAGAAGAGGCAGTCATAGGAGTTGCCGCTACTAGGGCTGCCAGAAAATAGAGTCTGGCCACCGCATTGTGGGCTGGGCAAAAATCCCTTTGCGGGCCGGATGCAGCCTGCAAGCTGAATTTTGCCCACCTCTGCTTTAGACGCTCTGGTAATCATCCTGCTTCACCACCAATACTTCCCCTTCCAGCATTTCCTGTTGCTGTCTTCCTGCTGGTCAGTTCCTTCATTGTTCCATGTGGTTATGCTGTAGATGCTTTAATAAATTCCAGACAGATGAAAGATACTGTTTTTCCTTTGTCTAGAAAATGATTTATATTGTCAGTAAAAAATATCACGTTAGTCTTTCATGTGTTATCTTGGCTAAACCCACATTGTATTTTACCCCATTTTATATTTATTTCCATACCTGTATATATTATTTCCTTCAACATTTCTTCTAAAGCTTTGCATCATCTTGAGTTGAACTGACAGGCCAGTACTTGGACATAACATTTCCCCTCCTCTTTTTACCTACAAGCACCACATTTGCTGTTCTCTAGTCTTCTGGTAATACTCTTGACTACATTTATTAAAAATATGTGTAACTGGACCTATAATTTCATATGCCTGTTTCTACTGGATTTTGGGATGGAAATTGCCCATTATTTATATTGCTAAGGAATGTTTTGGTTCTTTTTTTTAGTATTCTTTACTACTTCTAACTTCGCTTGCCTTTTGGAAATTCTCATTTTATCCTTATGTTGCCCAAACGGCTAGTTTCGTGCCCCTGGAGGCTAGACCAATTCCACCTCAAGGAGAGAGTCACACCCAGGGTGAGTCCATCATGAGTTTATTGATTGCACAAGCAATGTCAACAGAGGAGCTGATGCTCAAAGCAGTGTTGACCCCCCAATTTCTCTCGGGGTTACACTTTTATAGTTTACATAAACAAAGGGCTACAACGTGTCATACAACTATTGGCAGTACCACAATTTCCTTGTTGTTATGTCTTATCTCATGGGCTAGGCTTAGTTTGCTATTGGTTAATATCTCCTGTTAAGTTTAGTGCATGCGTATTTCAAAAGCAGAACTGCGGCAAAAAGTTCTGTCGCATGCGCAGAGGAAAAGGGGAACTGTGGCAAAGTTCTGTCGCATGCGCAGAGGAAAAGGGGAACTGCGGCAAAGTTAGTGTCTTTTAGTAACCTTATACCTTAGTGTAACTTCAGGGCATTAGACAAGTACGGTTACAAAATGCAGAGCAAGCAGGAAGGAAAAAGAAACCCACAACTCAGACGTTAGGCCTTGTGCTTCCTACACAAGGGATCATGAGGGCCTCATGAGGGACTCATACAGCTATTACTCAAGTGAGGCCCAGGTCATAATGTATTTTTACCACAACTTCCCCCCTCAAGATGCTTTCTAACTCTATTTTTAGTAATTGTCCGTGATTGCTAGTTTTTGGTAATGCACAAGCATTTCACGGTTGACGACTGACTGAACAGTTCGTTTCAGGAGGGCCATGATGCAGGGTATGATACAGGGAAGCAAACAAAGTGTTGTCATTAATAAGCAAAAGGCCAGCAACACACCTCTTAGCCACCCAAACTGAGGAAGCCAAGATGTCAGCCAATCAAAGCTCCACCCGTTCCATGTTTGGACAGGGACATGGGCTACTTTTTCCATGTCATCTGCTAAATTTTTTATCAGTTCACCGTTATCATCGATTTCAACACAACAATTAGACAAATTTAACTTCTTACATACTCCACCTTCACTAGCAAGTAGGTAGTCAAGAGCTAAACGGTTTTGCAGTACCGTGGTGCGTAGCTGGGTCAACTGATTCCCGATTAGGCGTAGGGCTGCGGCAGTTTTGTTGGTAACTATCTCTACTACAGCCTGAAGTCTAATAATGCGGTTGGTTAGGTAGGTGGGCTCCCTCCCAACCACGTTTGGCTCCCAAGTAGCTGGACCATAGTATTGAATGATCCTTTCCGCTGGC
>NW_005842588.1:200940-213583 GCF_000455745.1 Alligator sinensis
GTCTTATCTTATGGGCTAGGCTTAGTTTGCTATTGGTTAATATCTCCTGTTAAGTTTAGTGCATGCGTATTTCAAAAGCAGAACTGCGGCAAAAAGTTCTGTCGCATGCGCAGAGGAAAAGGGAAACTGCGGCAAAGTTCTGTCGCATGCGCAGAGGAAAAGGGGAACTGCGGCAAAGTTAGTGTCTTTTAGTAACCTTATACCTTAGTGTAACTTCAGGGCATTAGACAAGTACGGTTACAAAATGCAGAGCAAGCAGGAAGGAAAAAGAAACCCACAACTCAGACGTTAGGCCTTGTGCTTCCTACACAAGGGATCATGAGGGCCTCATGAGGGACTCATACAGCTATTACTCAAGTGAGGCCCAGGTCATAATGTATTTTTACCACACTTACACTTCTTGACCTTTAAGCCATAGCGTTCTTAGTTGATGAGTTCTTTGTTTTGTTCTTCAGAGACTCTTTGTTTATTACTAATGGAGCTGGTTCTTCATCCAGTTAGAGCTGGATGAAGTTTTCTCTCTGCTTGGTATACAGACCCTGATAGTTTTAGCACCTTTGGCTTAAAATAGTTCAGGGCCTCCCCTGCTTTCAAGTCCCTGGGATCCTCAGCCAAGATTACAAGACTAATTAGTTTCCATAGTCTATCACTTTTGTCCTTTTGAAATTGAGAACCTAGGTTACAGTCCTACTTTTGTCTTCCTTCTATTTAATTTAAATGGAGTTGTCATGGTCACTTGATCGAATGCTATTTCCTATAATCAGCTCCTGTTTAATATCCTTATTGTATACAAAACCCAAGGCTAAAATAGCAATATTTCTTGTTGCCTCAAAGACTGGGAAAGAATTTTGTTGCCTGCTACATCCAGGAGTATTTGAGCCCTATTAGCTGCATTTGTTCTTCAGTCTGTAACTGGGCAGTCGCTGCCTACACGCGTGCTCGTTTGTGTTCTAATTAGAAAACGTTGCAGCAGATTCAGTTAATTGAGTCTGCTCTGCCTTCTAATTAGAATGCTCCAGCATTGCCTCACTGTCACATTTTTTAAGCCCCCATGCATTTTACAATGGCCACAGGGGTGCTTTAGCTATACCTCATTAAACGAGGTTTAACTAAAGCACCCCCACAGCCATTTTGAAATGTGCAAGGCATAGAAGACTGGCAGGGGGTCCATGGGGGTGCACGTGCCCCCCTGATGGCAGAATGTAATAACTTTACAGACTTCTCTGTTCCAGTCAAAATGCAACTCTGAGGGCTAAAACTCTACCCAAGCAGATTCTATTTTACCGTTCTTTCCCAATGGGATTTGATTCAAACAAAGCCTCTCTTATCCATGTTACCCTTTCTTATTTCTTTCCACTGTATCACATCACATAAGTTATTCCGATAAACTACACAAATAAATGATTCCAGCATAGGGCACCTTTTTCACCTTATCCAGCTGGCTCTGTGGCTTTAACAATACCGGTTTAAAATCAGTACAATTAAAACACTGGAAAGACTGTGCATGAGCCAGTGCTGAGCATAACTTTCAGAGAATGAATGAAATGGGAGGGGACATAGGCTTGTAACGTTCCCAGAAAACTGGTGGCTAGCTTCTTGAGGAAGTTGCAACCCGGAAATTGAGAACTGCTGCAGGAAACCCTTTTATTTCCCCTTGCTTTCCCCCAAGTGCCTTTTGAGGTTAAGCTGTGGATGCCATTGTAATATTAACAAAGCTGTGGATCCCCACTTGTAATACTTTTCTTTTCACCAAGGACAAATGTTTGTACTTTAAAAGCTGATTTCTGATAAAAGTGATTTTGCCAGTGAACAAATGCCATATTTTCCCACTGTGACAGGCTCAAGAAATGCAGCTATGCTGAAGGAACAGGAACATGGAAATGAAGATCAAGCCTGCCTGTCAGTTGGCCACCGTTTGCCATTGGGCTAGTGTGGTTAGGGCACACCAGTTTCTGTAGCCAACAGCACACCAGGGAGTGATGTCACTAACATTCCTGTCCAGTTTTCTCTGCTCCCCAGCTGAATCAAACAGGTACCCATTGGGTTAACTGGGAACAGCATTAGGCATAAGTCTAGAGAAAAAGCTGATGCCTTACCAAGTCTGCCACCCCATCCCTGACTACTAAGCTATAGTGAACCAAACTCGCTGCTAGTGCAAATAAATGACCACTACAGTTTAGTTGCATTCCCCTGAGCCAATGTAACAACTTGTCTTAAAGTTATAAACACTATGGAACTCGAGGCCCTGATCCTGCAAGCATGTATATATGTGCTTATAACTTTATGCATACAAACCGTCCCACTGGAATCAGAATGCATAAAGGTAAGGGTGTAAGTGTTTGTGGCATTGGGGCCTAACACAGTAAGAATTGAAATTTAACAGCCCCTGCAATTCTAGGGATGGTGAAGATGTACTGAGTGTTTATGTATATTTCTTTGGTTACAAAAGAGACTTTAAAATACTTTCACTTTTAAAAATACTCAGCCTGATGAAGATTATTTGTACCCGCAAGCTTGCAAAGAAGAATTTTCCCAACTATTCAGTTGGTCTAATGAAAGATACCAGATTCACCCAAAGAACCCTGTCTGCTTATGTCCTTAGACTAACACGGCTACAACCTATACCCCTTAAAAATACTTTTGCATTTTAAAACACAATGGAAGTTTTAAGAATGTTTCAATACCTTGATAAAAAGATCACCCAGTGAAAGGCAGTCTGTTGATCTTTGAGCATTTAACAGCTACACAAGAACAGAAAATGTCACTATGGGCATCTTTTGAGCTGTTGCTTGTCAAGGATGCATTAGGGAAAGCAACTAACAAACCTGGCAAAAGCTGAGTGGTAAACACTGACATTTTAAAATTAGTTTACTGAAATACATCAGCCACAAACTTTTGCTTAATTATAGCTTTCTTAAAATGGCAGTTGTGGAGTTTTGATGAATGGATTAGGGTAAAGCCTATAACTATTTGTTTCCAGTTTTCTAAATCCTAAGTAACTTTTTACTTTCTCATCTTTTCAAGTGAATACAAAAACCGTGGCTCAGCAAGAACATTTTATCATTCATGGTGAAAGAATTCAAAACTCTCTATACACTGTAAGTGAATACAGAATCACTGAACTGGAGCCTCTTGTGCTCCTGCATTCAATTCTGGACACCTCAACATAAGAGGCATCATGACCCAGTGCAGGGAGTGTTAGTCCCTCCTGGAAAACTGTTTTTAGTTCTTTTTACCAGAAAGTTCTTAATCAATAGGATAGGATTCAGGGAAGAGCAACACAAAATGTAGGCCTTTGGCAGATCTGACACACAAAGAACATATAAGAGATTCCCATTCCATAAGAGATTTAAAAAAATATATATATAAATTTAGTTTTAAATTCTTCTGACACAAAATAGAAACATTTTTTTAAAATCTCTTATGGAACAACGTCTTCAGCTCACTTCCATATATATATAGATATATATGGAATTTCCAGCAGAACAGGAATTAAAGTTTATGGCCCACTCTGCTTAGTGGAGAAAGGTAGGAGAGGTGAGGCTGGGTATCAGGATAACTGTCCCCACAAGGAAGAAAGGTAGGTGACGTATTGGGTCTTCCCTGTGTTGCTGCCTCAAAGTATACCACGTGGGAGTAGCATTGCTGTACTAAGATTAACACATACCAATTTAACATCCTATTCTCTGTCCTGTGGTGTGAGTAGTGCTGACTTCCAGCATGCCAGCACTTTGGATGACAGCAGCTGGGGTATGGGCGCTCTGATTTTGTTCTGCTGCTGACTCTGCAGCAGCCTGCCCTTCTTTCCTCTAAAAGCTTTTTAAAATCTGGAATGCAGGCTCATTTGCTGCTTGGGTACTGGAGTGCTGGCTCTTCTGACTCTCTCAGGGTTGCCTGGTGCTAAAGGTAGTGACCAACTGAGATGCCTCGACCAGCTGGCAGGACTGGAATCACCCTGAAGCATTCATAGAGCTGGAAAGAGAGAGGAAAGGAAAGATCTTTAATGTCTGTCCTTGCAAATTCCTGCTAAAGGAGTCTACAGAACCTTTTCATATGTAAGCAGTAGCTATATATATGCAACGGGTTAAGATCCTTTATAGAGATGAAGGGCCACAGCTTTAATAGGGAAGGCCTATTTAGTTACCTATTTTTTCACTTACATTCTAGATTTATACCTGTTTAAACGAGAACAGAATTTGCCCTACTGTTTCAATTGTGACTTGTGCTCTTTGTCTTTTGCCATGCTCCAATGGAGATGCTTTGCGTCACCATGGATAGTGACTGCAATCAACAGTGCTGTGCGACATTTATGATAGGTAAGCAAATACCACTAATCCAGCTGGTAGACACGTGAGGTTTTCATAGCCTCCAAAAGTACAATACAAGAAACTTGCTACCACAAGAATACTTTCAGGTTTCTTGGATTAAAGGCTTCAAACTACACGGGGTATGTCTACATATTCATTAATGCACTTTTGCTAATGCACATTAAATTTAGTACCTCCATTGTGAGGTGCTAGAAAAGGTGCTTCCTGCTATGCCATAGTCATCTTTGGTTTCTTCACCCCCATCCTGAGTCTGTGCAAAATTCACATGACCTGTATCACTCTGCAGCTTGGACAATTGCCTTTTGCCATTGCTTCATGTGGCTGCTTGACTGAGATCTCCTCACCTGCTTGTAGTGGCCACAGCTCAATGGCTCCCTTGTGGTGGATTGTCTACCTACCTGGTTATCCTTTTATTGCTTCTTTATATTACGTTGTCCACTGCTCTTATTTTAGGCTGCCTCCCTGTCCATGTTTTTTAGCTATCAAACCCTGGTGGTCTTTAATGTACACTTTATGTACCTTTTATTGTGTAGATAAACGTTGGAAGACATCTTGCATTCAAATTCTTTTTTACTGCCCTGTTTAAATTCTACTATAATAAACTGTAGCCTATTACCTGATTATGGTGGAACATATATCATCCCTTGCAAAATGTGCTTTCAGTTTCCTAATCATAATTCCGGTCTGAGTGTCTTTCAGAAGTTCAGCTCTCTCAAACTGGAGTGGATTACTGTATCTGCACAGTACTCACTGTTAAAAGTGGATGTTTGTTCTAATCTTTCCTGAGATTTCAATCAGCATATTCTTTATATCCCTTGAATGGTGCCGTGTATACCATTTGGTGCCCCTGCCTAACTGGTAGATATATTCCCCAGCTAATCTCAGGCATGCCTTTATCTCTAGGTATCTGGTTGGTGGCTTGCACAAGTCATTAGCTGGGATCTGAGGGGTAGCCAGGGTCAAAGCCAGAGGGTCAGAGTCCAAGCCAGGTCCAAAACACTAGACAGAGCAAGGTCAGAGAGCAACCCAGATCATATATCTGTGAGAACTGACTTCCAACAATCCAAAACAAGAGGCAGAAAGCAGAGGTTGAAATCTGAGCAGGGTCAGCATTGAGTGGTCAGATCTATAGTTAGGAGGCAAATGCAGGGAAACAGCAGAGTCGTCCAAGGATAGCAGGAGCCTTGATGTCTGGATGGCTTCCTGTTTCATGGGGAAATTTTATATAGGTTTCCTGGGGAAACTTATATAGGATCCATCAGAGGCTGGGAGCCCCAGGCCAAACAAGGGCCAGTGACAGAAAGCCTTTCCCCAGTGGTGCCCCTTTCCTTGTCACTCTGCCTTCCATTGTGAGCTGTGGCTTGGTGTAGGGCTAAGCTGGTGCTTGGTACCTGAGCCCCAGAGTTGGGTTTTGGGACCAGGTCCTGATATAAGCTTATGATGTCAACTCTAAACTTTCTGGGACTTTTGCTTAGCCCCCTTTGAACAAAATCCCATCTTTCACACACAGCTCATTCCTCTTCTGGAATTTGTAGGAGGAAATCTTTGGTGACTCCAATCAGAGGTAGTGGAACTCTACATTTTCAGTAGCCTTCAGAGCTGTATGTGGGGCCTTTCTGTAACTGCAGCCTGCCCTCCAGGTGAGTCATCTCCTGGAAATGAAACCTTGCATACTCTATTGAAATGCTGCATGGCCCCCACAGCTGCTGTTTCTTCTCCCCTCTTTTGTTGAAGATATTCTGCTGCTATATTTTGGTTAAAGCCATGGCTTATATTGGCCTGCTGCCTAGCAATGTGATACACATCTGTGTCAACTCAAAATCATAAAGTCTCTTGGGTTTCTTATCAAGAGACTGCATATTCCCCAGAAAAGTTCTATTATATATCAGCAGTATTTGGTAGCATTTCTCCAGTCCAATATTGCTGTTTTCCAGTTTTGCTAGGCTAATATGGTTATACATTCCCATTAGAATCAAACTGGTCACAGGCCTAATGGCATAGCTGCAAACATGGCGCCAGAGCTTCAAACTGGCTAGCAGTTGCAATGCTTGTGTGTTGAGGGTGTTTGGATCTGCTAAGATCATGCTGCAGAAATTCTCCACTTAATTAGAAATCTTTGTATTCTCAGTCACTGCATGTACCGCTGCCTTTTTCTTCCTAATCTACCTGCAGCAGTAGGATGTAAAATGGTTCTTTTCCCATTCTGCATGGAAAACAGATTTTTTTCAGCCTCTTTTGCTGCAAACACACATCATGTTTATCCCCAGGATAAACAACTTTATGTCAGGACAAAGTGCAATTTATATAGACATCCATGTCCATTATTCTGGGTTAAATCCTAAAAATGTTTCACAGGTAAGAAATAGTAACAGTTTACCTTGGGATATTACAAATTACATCTGTACAGTTTCCCAAGGATTGCATCATTGAATCAACAGCAGAAAGACAGCAGTGTATTCAGACTCTCCTTAAACCCTGATAAGAAGGGAAATTATAGGCACAGACAGAAGTGCAGGTCCTCGTTGTAACTCATGAAACCTCCTGCGAAGTGTCATGAGTTACAGCAATCTCCCAAAAGATGTTCACTATTGGGTCCTGGGGGTTAGGGGACTGAGCTGTAGTTTAGAATGGTTGTGAAACTGCAGCCACCCTCCCCTCGCCTCACCCCTCCCACCTCCCATTCTGGTGTTGTCTTCAGAAAGGGAGAGGGGAAAGGGTGTAGCATGAGGGAGTTCATTCTGGGGGTTGCCCAGCCAGTGCTAGAGGGTAGGGCAGGTGGATTGGAGCTCCAATCCACCCACCCTACCCTCCAGTGCCAGCTGGTCAATCCCTAGAATGAGCTCCCTCCACTCCCTTCCCCCCTCCCATTCTGAAAACAGCATTGGAAGCAGGGCTAGGTTGTGTCAACCCAGCTCTTCTCCCAGTGCATGCAGATACAACTTAATGAAGGGGCTAACCTGTGGAGCACCTTCATCTGAATCCTCATGTAATGAGGGTTCAGATTGTCACAGGAGCAGGCCCTTTTAAAGCACTTTGCAGCCATGTACTTGTGTTAGATTGTGCCTGTAGAGCTCTTTCAGGGGCCAGATTGGGTGAAAAGTGTCACTTCTGTCTGGGCCTTCTGTGTACATTCCAATCCTAGGATTTTTTTGTTCTGGATCAAACACAGGCACAACTTATCCTGGGACAAATGCAATATCTGTTCTTAGCCTTAGTGATGTTTTCTACTATATATGCACTAGACCATGATGCCTGCATCTCAGTCTGTCTTTCTCTGTGTCCTCTTTCCTGGGCTTCTTCATTAGAATCCTATATACTAGTGACCTTTGTTTTGATCCTTTCCCTGGATAGTTCAGCTGTCTTTGCTATTTGGAGGCATTTATCTGGATTTAGGTTTATTTCTCTCAACAATCTCTTCTGTAAATTGGAAGCTTGTGTCCCACAAAGAATCCTGTTCTTAATTAGGGAACCTTTACTGTCTTCAGAACTACATGTGGTAGCAAAGTTTGCAACTCAACGACTAAGTGTTTGCTTCCTCTTTTACTGGTTATTTTGTTTGGTTTTTTTGATAAATAATTCAGATGCCTCTAAAGCCTCAGTCTTCCTGAAGTCACAGGATTCTTCATAGACCTTTATCAGTTGTTCCCATATTTCAAGCACTGTTCTCTCATTCAATTCTGGTCCTTTATTCCCAATGGAGGAGCAAAGAACGGTATGATCTTCATGCCATCATCCTGCCCTCCAAATATGATCACCTCTGGACACAGACTCAGTTTTTGCTTTCATGCTTGTTCAAGGCTTTTTTTCCTGGTGGCCAGAGTCCATGCATGCTGTTTGCTCCCTCTGCAGGTGTTGCTCTGTTTGTTTGTTAATCTGCTCTATTTTTTGCTGTGGCTCTTGCCAGACTGATCACTGCCACCGTATTTCATATCGCCAGTTCACTCGTAGCCAAGGGGCAAACAGCATTCTCATGGTACCTTTCTACCAAACACTGCAACACTGGTTTAAGAGACTGGCTGGAGTGACTTTTTATGCAGGGGAATCAAAGATTTCATGATCAGCACTCAAGGTTTAGGAAGCAGACCTGGCTGGTTATACTATTTCAGCAGAATTAGAGACAAGATCCAGCTATAGAGTTTGTATCTAAAGCAGCTGAAGGGTGATGGTGGGGGGTGAGGGTGGTAATCATATCTGAGTGATTAATTAGACAGGGATAATAGTTCCTCATGGGAGATAAATGGCAAGTTCTGACTGAAAAATACAGGAGGGGAATCTTGATGAACTAGGCTCAGGCACTGACTTTGATTCTGCAATGTCAGACTTAATGGGCACCGGGGGTGTTAGCCCCTTATATTCGGACCTGGCTTAAGCAGTCATGGGAAGGAGGGGAAGGACTCACGCTAATCACTGAGGCTATGTCTACACTGAAGCACCACTGAGAACTAAACCCCATCCACTCATTGCCATTTTGTGTACCAAGGTCTGGAATTATATTTGATTAGAGTGTTTGTGTCTAATACACACACACACACACACACACACACATACACACACACACTAATCAAATATAATCCCAGGCCTAAATATATGTATAGGCCTATATATACACACACACTAATCAAACATAATCCCAGGCCTTGGTACACACAGAATGGCAATGAGTGGATGGGGCTTACTTCTCAGTGGTGCTTCAGTCAAGCCTCAAGACATAGCCTCAGTGATCAGTGTGGGTCCTTCCCCTCCCTTCCAAGGCTGCATGCATGCATATGCATATGTATACACACACGTGCGCGTGCGCGCACACACACACACATATGGATATGTATAAACACACACACACATACACATATATATATACACACATACACACATATACATACATACATATATATGCATATACACATATATATACACATACATACAAACATATACACATACACACATATATACATACATGCACACATATATATGCAGCATAGAGGCCAAGAGTGGCCTTGAGTGAAAGCTAAGCAGCACTCTCAAGACTGAGACCATGTGCTTGGGGCTGCTCTGAGAAACCTACAGTACCTTATCATGGGATCATACTTACACTTAATTATTCATCTCTCTCTATCTAAAATGAAGTGTATGTCTGTATGTCTGAATGTATCTCTGCTTATAACTCAAGAATGGGTGGTCCTATCTACTCTAAACCTTGCAAAAATCACTGAATACCACCCAAGGAAAATTATAGGTGGGTTATTTTTCACTTGACCCTTTTGGGGGCTTCCATTGACTGGGATTACTTCACTTCTCAGATAACAAACTGGTACTACTCCATTCTGGATGCAGTGAATTCAGTTCATTTGTCATTATATTGATGCTTGCCTGCTTTAAATTTACATTTAAATTTAACATTAAATATTAAATGTTAAATATGTTGTACTATGTTTGTTAACAATAAACAAACTTTTCGGCCTAAATATGTTGTACTAAGTTCTTTGAAAATAAACAAACACTGCAATTACAAAAATTACAACCTGGGTGAAGAATGGGTACTTTAGCTAGTACATGTATGTGTGTGTGTGATACACGCGCACACATATTATATATATGAATAATTAAGTGTAAGTATGATCCCATCAGGTAATGTAGGTTTCTCAGAGTAGCCACAAGCACATGGTCTCAGTCTCTCAGTCTTAGGAGTGCTGCTTAGCTTCCACTCAAGGCCACTCTTGGCCATTATAAACTGTCATTTCCAGGCTTTGGAATTCACACAACTGGAGTGAGGGGCCAAGTCTTACTTCCTGGTAGTGTTTCCAACTCTCCAGGCTCAACAGGAAGGCACCAGAGACACAGGTGTAGTCTGGAGGCATACTTTTCCTCAGTTCTTGGTAAGTCCAAATCCATGTCTAAAAGTGACATGTAATTGGATTCGTTGCTGACAGAATGAGTCTCCATTGCAATGAGCAGAACAAATTTTCTGCTTTTGATTTTTGCTTTCATAATTTATTTTCCCAAGGCCTCAGGTGACAAGAAATAGGAGTTTAAAATGATTTTCGTGCTCACTCTGAAACATAAGTGCAGCATTAATGCTGGTTCTACTTACCCAGTTGAAATGTCCTGTATCCTACCCTGTGTATTCAAGGGGAAAAAAAAACCCATTTACATTTTAGTACTGAGCCTTATATCATGCTGTGTTGCTAGGGTGCTGCTGCAGGGCACAGCTGTATTTTGGACACTCTGAAAACCGATTCTTATCTTGAAGCCCACTGGTATGGAGACAAGCATTCCACAAGCAATCAATGTGAGCTGGAGACACTCCTTAAAGCAAAACCAAACCAAACCAGTTGCTCCTCCAAGTTAGGAGTCTTCCCTCATGTGCCATAAGAAGAAATTTTAGGAAGCCGCTAGAAAAAACAGATGCCTATAGAATATTATAGGAGTGTAAGCAAGAGGGAAAACTGCATAAGGACTCCGTTTTATAGGTTTCAATATCTGTACCAGTCCATCATACTGTTAGGTGGGTGACCACAGCTTAAGCCATAGCATTGTCCTTTGTTTTATGTGACCATAACTGCAGGGCTAAAGCTACACTTTCCAGGGAATGGGATTGTTGCAGAACAAACTTATGTCTTCTCTTCTTCCATTTTCCCATCGATACAGTACCTGTGGCTAGCCTGTTCCCATATTACTTCCCTGTATAGGCCATAGCCCAAATCTAGCTCTACTTTTTAGATGGGCAAGTAGCACTTACACAGATAACACAGCTACGTCAGTGACACTTGGGCTGCTCATACAGGTTTTAGACACTACTCCTCCTTGGAAGGTCAGAACTTTATATAAGTTTTCTTTTTTCAAAAATAGAGGAGGCCCTACCTTTTAGCCCAAAGCCTAGTAGTAATGACATAACCCGAGGAGTCAGAGATCTAGTTTTCAGGTCTTTCAGCCTGAGGGTGCCTGTACTAATACCTACCATTTCCCAAAAAGTTCCCTAACTCCCCTCCCCACCCCAGCTATGGGCTAGGCATTGCCAGGAGCACCCTTCAGCATCCCTTGTTCAAACTGGCCCACTGGGTAACCAAGATGAGAAAATATGTGAGCTCAGCCAGGAGGTGAGCAAGGCAAAGGAAATGTAACTCAGTGGGCATGTCTACATGTGCATTTTTGCTGGCTTAAATGTACATGGGAATAGGCCGGCATCTACATGTTAAAAAGCATTAACGCTGTGTGTGGACTGTCCCTGTCAGTTCACACACACAGTGTTACTGTACAGTAAGGCACCTACACATGCATTACTATGCAGTAACTAATTGGGCATAAATTTGATACCCGCATAATGTATCAAATTTATGCTCAAGATGGCACAAGTCATCATATTTACTGCACAGTACAGGTGTTCACGTATAGACATGCCTGTACTGTGCAGTAATTTCAGTTACTGTGCAGTAAATGCGCATATGTAGACACACCCTGTAAGGCTAGACACTGCCTTGGAAGGGAAGGGTCCTAGTTTCTGATCTTGCTGTAGTCCTTAAAAAGGCAAAAGCTATCCCACTTCTGTCTATTTATTTTATAAAAGCAAAAAAAAGGAAATGCCACATCCTTCATGCTGGGTGTGGCATGGAGGTGGGGTAGACATGCTTTGAGGGATGGAGAAAGAGAAAACGCCAGTTGTGAAAGAAAAATGGGAAGACAGCTTCAGTTCAGAAAGATGTAAGAAGATTAGAACAGACATCAGAACAGCTTTTCAAAGCACATTCCACAGACAGAGGCACAAAACCAGGCTAACAATAGGAGGGACAGTGAGAAAAAGAAGTGAGTGTATTTAGCTCATTCCCTGGGGTGAAACACTGTATTATTTAAGTCATGGTCCTTTTCTTATGATGAAAGCAATATGTAGAGTTCCAAGATGATGCAAAGGGCTGGATTTTAGTAGATTAAAGGTATTTCATAAGCAAAACAGATACAGTGGTACATAGAAATCCTCAGCCAACAAGACTTCAGCACCCTTCACCCCATCAAACACCCCTTAACCTGTCAAATTGGAACCAAGGCAAAGTCTAGGAAAAATACATCAAACGAAAGATAATAGTGCCAAAGAAGCTACTCAACAAAGAAATCTTATGTAAACCCAAGTGAAGCACTAACTAGTCATCGGATCTAATCTCTTTACATATTTACACTTTCCCAGTCAGCACAGCACCATAAGTGGACATCATCAAAAGAAACTAAGCAGAGGCTTAATTAAAGTGGCACAAGTAAATACAATACAGCCCAGAACAGAGAGGGGAAAACATCTTTACAGCCTGCAGCTTAGTGTGCAGCTTTACAGT
>NW_005842588.1:213614-219619 GCF_000455745.1 Alligator sinensis
GCTGAACCCAAAGGAGAGGGATAGTGATTGGTAAAAACTGATTATGAGGATGTTTTAACTGAAAGCAGTGACAAGCAGGAAAGAGCTAAGAGCCCTCTGAACCACATGAGTCCACCACTGATAACATGAGTGATGGATGCTCTGGAGGGCGTGAAACTTAACTAGAGATGATAGTAGGCGAGGGACACAGAGAGTATCTGGGTAAAGCTTGGGTGGAACATGGGGCAATGAGGGAGGTGCTGAGGAGATGAGAAGTGTTTGGGGTTGCATTTTTAAAGACACTGCCAAGGGAAGATGAGGAAACAGGCATCACATGAGAGCTTTTACTTAGGTAGTTTAATAACTGCCTTGGAGTACAAACAATGCTAAATCACTTCAATCGTCACATTTAAAAAGTGCCCTACAAGTCAAAAATGAAGCAATGAAGCTTCTAGTACAATAGTGCCTAGAAGCTCCAGCTAAGATGAAGGTCACATTATGCTAGTTACTAGCCTAAAGAGTATATACAATTCAAACAGACAAGGTAGACAAAGCATGGGAGAAAAAAAGTACTGACACCCCACTTCTGTCAATGAGGCCTAGATTTCATAGATTTCATAGACATTAGGGCTGGAAGGGACCTCATAAGATCATCGGGTCCAGCCCCTGCCCAAGGGGCAGGAAGTCAGCTAGGGTCAAAGAATTCCAGCAAGATAAGTGCCCAAATAAGATGTCTTGCCCAAGGTCACGCAAGGCATTTATGCTGGTGCGAAGAATTGAACCTGCAGTTTCAAAGTTATGTGCCTTACCTATAAGGCCAACCTTCTTGCCATCAGAAGGTAGGAAACAGAATTTTGCAACCAAAACCCAAATGAGAGGCATGCAAATATCCACAGTTTCTATCCTATACATAAGATTCCTTTTTCCCCTACCAGTAAAGAAAAGAACAGACACCAGAGTGAAGGGGTATAGTTTAGGAAGAAATCCTCTAGCAAATAATTCATTTCCATTCAGCAGGTTGATGCCTCTGAGGCCCCAACACCACCAAAAAAGAAAGAAACCTGCCAAATTTATCCTAAAAATGTCTGTACAGAAGAGATTTTGGTTTAGGGGGGAAAAAAGTCCATCCATAAAAATAAATAAATAAAATCAGCAGTACTGAAAGACACAATACACCCAGTGGGAACCCTATTTAGTTCCCCTTAGTCAGACCATCCTCCCATGAAAATCAGTGGGAGATTTCCCAAGACAGGAGTGTGTAAGGACATACAGACATAATGACTGTATCGCTATCAAAGGATACTCATGCAAGTTGTTATGATGGAGCTGCTGTATCTATAAGATTCTGGGGCTTTATAACTTGGGCAAAACTGCTCCAGCTGTAACCCTGCTTTATTAAGGGGGGTTAATCTAGCTTGGCTCGCTACAGGCTCATTCCATGACTGCACACCAGCTGCTGTACACTCTAGAGCAGCAGTTCCCCTTCCCCTTTTATAGCAGCTAAAATGTACATTTGTTCATACCTTAAGAAGTGCTGGGGAATAGGGCCTTTCCATGGTCAATGGCAGAGCTGCACTGACAGAGCAATGCAGTGTCATTTGCATCACTATGGCTCCCTCCAGTGGTGAAAAATTAAACCTCTTGTGCAGGAACAGCACACACCAACTGCTGAAACTTCCTTAGTCTGACGAAGGGTTTTTGAACCCGAAAGCTTGCTTAATAACTATTCTCCAACCATTTGGGTTGGCCTAATAAAAGATATCAAATTCACCCAAGGAACCTTGTCTACCTCTTGTGCAATACTTTTGGTGGTTTAGGTTGTAGCCGTGTTGGTCTAAGGACATGGGCAGACAAGGTTCTTTGGGTAAATCCGATATCTTTTATTTGAGTTGGCTTAATAAAAGATATTGAATTTACCCAAAGAACCTTGTATGCTTTTGGTAGAGCATTAAGGGCCATTTGCAGACTAACAGGAATAACCCTTTGGGCGTGTCTGCATGGGGACAATTGGACAAGCGACAATAAATCAGCTAGAGCAGTGATGAATGTTCCTGATATGAAATAAGGGCTGTTACTGGGAATCCCTGAGATAGAGGGGATTGGAGAAAATGTAGATAGTGAAGGAACTTATGTGGAAAATAGAAGAATGCAAGTTGCCCCTGACATGTGCAGTAAACTTGGTTCTGTGTGACCCCTTAATGCAGCTTAATTTTTTCGTATATCTGCAATCATGGGCTTTCCACAAGAATTTCTAGGGACAAACATGGCTTCCTGACTCAGTGGGACGGCAAGGTAAGCTGTCTGTAATCTCTTCTTCACCCGGGAAACCCAGGGGTGGACAACACAGCAAAGCTGGCAGGAGAGTAGGTGAAGCTAAAACACCAGGGAGATATGCTACTTCAGGTCAACTTGCACAAAACCAGTGCCCCACATGCCGCCCCCCGACCTCTACAGAGTACAGTCATATGTATGGTAAGGTTATACTTTCCAAGTGGAGTCAAATGCCTTCAGACTGTGATCACAGACAAATGTGAATTGGGTTAATTTCAGAAGTGGAGGGGGATCTGCTGCTCTGAGTTGACAACAGCTGTTACACTCTAACTGGTATATGTGTATGACCCTGTAGTTACAAAGGGGGCTAAATGGCCTCCACTCCACTCCTGGATGAAACAGAATTAAATCAGAGCAAGTCTGCAGCAACAAGTGTTGCAAGGCCTCACTGAATTCCTGGTTTTATACATAAGGACCTATCTAATTCACAGAGGCTGCCTCTGCATTTCCTGGTCCTGATGCAGCATTAGGTGCCATTTTTGTGGCAGAGCGTGGTGCCCCCATGCCTCTGATTGGCTGAGGGGTCCCACAAGTCCTGTCCCTTGCTGGAGATTTATGGATGGCCAATTTTTTTTGGCCATTTATCAATCTCAGGGGGGAGTGGGGTATTTCTTAATAACAAAGGGTCTCCATTTGGACTGTAGCAATTGAATCTTTAAGTGCATATCTGCAGCCATGCTGTGCACTTGTGTTCAGAACAATTGTTCTCTGCCTAATGGAGCTTCACAGAAGCTTGCAGGTGCACCCTCCAAATAATCCTTTCGGCATCCCTACAGGTTATTGGTTATCATCAGAAAACTGAAGATGACAAGTCAGACAAGCCTTCTAGTTACTGCTTCAAATACATGTTGATGTGAGCTGTCCCAGTGACTCATGGCTGATTCATTAGGGCTAAGTACAGTCAGTCAGAAAGTCTGAGGCTGAACTGATTCAATCTTCCCAGGTTAGTCTAAACTGCATAGATTGAATTTAAGTGAACAGACATTCATTTTGATTCTGGAAATGCAACCATATGCTTGCAGTGGCCTAGGCCAGAAGCCAGAGGGTGCTAGAGCACACCTCTCTGCTTTGATGGAGCAGACAGCTTGGGCCAAGTCTAGCTTGCCCAGCTTGCGAGGAGCAGGCTTTGTGGCAGAGGTGCAAAGTATTCTGGGATGCTGGGGGACTGTGAATTAACTTGGAGGGGATCTGGTACAGAAGTTTAATAAATCATTTTAACCTAACTAAGTTAAGTCTGATACTACATCCATCCAGTTTTATCTTAAACTGGTTTTGGACATTTTGCAAGTGGTTTATGTGTACTGAATTTCTGTTGTGGTACAGATCTGAACCAGTTTCTGATCACTTATACCAGTTTGTGTGTAACTTCCATCCCTAGACTAGAAGTCTGCTACCTTTGATCCAGTCACTGAGATAACATCTCAAAATGTTTCACATACGATCTGATTTGTGACTTGGTGTGGAAACCATCTCTTCCCCACCCTGGGAGGCTGAAGTGGAGGGTGAAGCCAGCAGTGGGATTGCTAAAGTGCCTTGGCAGAAAAATCCCAAACACGAGTCCAATGTCAAAGCACCAGCAATATCTGTTCTTCATGCTGCAGTAGTTTTCTGCACGTGTACTGAGTCTCTCCCCCTCTCCCTTTCTCACACACAAATCAGCTGCAAATGCAAGTGCCTTCAGGCAAGATACAAATGCACTTTATTTGATATGCCAATGATTACAAAGAACTTACTTGTTTTCTTTCCCAGGCACACTGTTTCCCCAAGCAGCAGTCTTCACTGGAATGTCATAGGAATTTTCCCTTGCTTTTTTACTAGACAAGAAATGATTTTTAAGGTCACAACTGCAGAAATGCCTATTAGCAGAGTTCAGTGATAGGATTAGTGACAGGTGTAGTGATGCAAGCTCGTTAAGAGCTGATATTGCCTTGCAGATACTGTAGACTAGCTGTCACGCTCATGCAGCTCATGCAGCTGTCACAAGACACAGTAGGTTTTGTGGGCCTAGCCAACAGCACGTGTTGTCTGGCTGAAGGACAAAAGAAAATCTTTCTGGTCCCTCTGTATTTCCCCTTGATTTACCAGCCACAGTTGGTCAGTCTATCCCAGATTATTTTGCTGTCAGGGCAGGGGTCGGACTCAATGACCTACTGAGTTCCCTTCTGACCCTAACATCTAATAATATCTATGTTGGAATGCACCCCTTATCTCTCAGCAGAGCTGAGAGGAGCCTGCCAAGGAGCTCGTTAGGGGTCCCTGCTTCTGAAGTCAGTTCTATTCCAGCCCCAGCCTAGATTAGAATGGCCCAGGGCCTCCTCTCAAGCCTATCACCTGTCTGCAGTCCCCATTCAACAGTGGTAAACTGGTAGAGTCCAGTATTGCTCTAATCATGCCCCACCCTACCTCAACCAGTCCACTATAACTATACCTGGACTTCATTGGAACTAGTAGTATCAGCTGTGGGCCACAGGGGACCTTTTGCACATGAGCCCAAGTATCTGAGAAAATCTTGACTGTTTTCTCATCTTCAGGCCAAGAACACTATAATGCTCATAAAGCTGAGACAGACTCAAGCCACAAACTTCAGATCTGGGTTTTGAACAACTGGGAGTCCAGAAGGTTTGCTCATTCAGTATAAATATGAGGAACATAGGAAGGCAGGGCTAGAAGGGACTTCACAAAGTCATCTAGTCCAGCCCTGCCCCCTAGTCAAGGCAGGATTATCCCTGGCATCCTAACCTAGTATTTGTCTTTCATAGAGTTTGATCATAGATTCAAGCTTGGACTTGGTCAATACTTAAAAACATTCAGATTTAAAGATTTGCTTGAGACTTCTCTCTCTCATAAATATAAGTGGATTATCTCCCCCACAAATGAAGTTATGTCTACATGGCACACTTACCATGGCCAGCTTCTCTAAATAGCTCTATTTGCTTGAGGCTGGAGGCAGGCTAACTAGCCCTCTTGCTGAGCAGTGCTAACTAGCCCTCTTGCTGAGCAGTGCTAATTAGCCTAGTGCAAAAGCCTCTGCACTGCTTCCAGTGTTTGAGTACACTGCTGCTGAGTGTTGTATTAGTCTTAGTCACTGTGAATTTTTAATATTTTTTTCTCTTTCTTTCCAAAAACAGAAACCATGATCTTATAAAGAAATTCAGACACTCCAAGGGAAACTCCTATGTAGAAGAAAGACATACATGTAGAAGGAATAAAAGAAAGATTTTAAATTGAACACTCAGGGAATGGCCAGACAGGAAGACTCATGGGAGGTGATGTCTATTTGAAAGCTTTTAGGCAGCAAGGAAGAGGTAATTCAGCTCTCACATTTCTCCTCCTCTTCCTCTTTGACATTTACATTGACTGCCTTCCCTCTCCCACTTGCATCATGGCTCAGATTTTGAAAAGTGCTCCGAACATTGAGTCCTGAGGCATTGGGATCAGAGTGGGGGCTGTTCAGTGCTAAGCACTTGGACAATCAGGTTCCAAAATGAGAGCTGAGTTTCTTTGAAAATTAGACCTCATGCCCCTCTTTATGGGTGATCACATTGTTCAGGTGTAGTTTGCTCACCATGCAGTCTGCAAGGGGAATGTGGGATTCCCACAGACTTACTCAAAACTCCTTGGACACAACTGGTAGTGTTCTGAAATAGCATAAATTCTTTTAGTGTGACCTAAATGTGGCAGTGAAGAGCCCTGCT
>NW_005842588.1:219650-227693 GCF_000455745.1 Alligator sinensis
AGATAAGTCTGATCTCCTCCAGGATTAGCCAAACCTTAATAGTGCTGACAGGACATTTGGCTCCAACTGGTTTATGGAGGGAAAGCCAGCCCTGTGTTGCAGTAATCCCTGGGAAGATGTCCTGGATGGATGTGGAGCACGTTGTGATTTTAGCTGTAGATTACCCAGCACTTCTGATACGCTGTGTACACACTGGAAAAATTGCCTGCACTACAGTTTGTGGAGATAATGAAAAAAAAAAATCTCACCATGTGAGCTCTACAATCCTGTGTTTGGAGCAGCCTTGTTAGAGGTCTCATAATAACAGTCACAGAAGACAGCAGTTTTTTTCAGGGCAATTTCTCTTCTCTTTCACATAAAGAAATTGACTACATCCCATTTCAAAGACAGTAACTGTGTTTACACACACTGGCCTCTTTCTGAAGTCCCTAGGCTCTGAGAATCATGCTGAGAAAATGACACCCCAGATCACTGCATTGTGCTTATTTCCTTGGAGGAGTGCCCGGGGGGCGGGAGGGGAAGGATGCTAACCTTTCATGCTTCAGACAACTACACTGTGTGTTCTCTTTGCTGCTTGTGTATTCATTCAAACAAACTATATTTTTGCTGCCCTGAATGAACCATAGCACTCTGTGTCCGAACCTGAGCCACACTGTAGTTATAGGATTTTTCACCAGCTAAAGGTGTGATCAGCGCCAGATCCAGAGAGGGTGCAGTGGCATGGTCATACCCTCCTTTTGGACCATACCACAGGAGCAGCAGCCAGGTATTTAGTCCCCAAAGCAAGTAAGAAATCCACCTCCCACTTTCCCTCTGTGCTCCCCTCTGTCACCTCCCCTTCTATTATCCCCATTCCACCTGCTGCCGCTTTTGGCTCTGTCTGACCTAGGGGTGGGAGGAACTCCAGAGCTGCTCCTGCCTTATTAAATCTTATCCCATGAGCCACCAGGGACCTCAGCTGATAGCTGCTACATGGAGCCATCTCCATGGGTGTGTACATGGCATGCTTCATGGACACCCACCCCTTCTGCCAACAGAGGGAGACCTTGGTGCATGCTTACCTTCAGTGCAACAAGCTACAACTTCTTCACTGCCTGCTCAGGAACCTCCCGCTGAGGTTGTAGCTGCACTCCTCCCCTCCCTCTTTTTTTTTATGTGCTCTCTGTCTGTGGCCCCACCAAGTCCTGGGACCTCCTTGTCAACCTTCCGGTGCTAGCCAAGCTGGCCATCTATCTGACCAGGAAGGAGGATCTGACTGGGGGGAACCCTGGTGACTGTGGGACTGTTTTCTGGTTTCTCATCCACTCATGTCTTCCAGCAAAGTTTCACTGGGTGGGGTCCTTGGATTTGTTTGAGGGCCAGTGGGCACTGGCCAGCATGTTTTGCTCAGCGTACTCCCTTGGAGCACTCGTTACTAACCTGTGACTACTCCTCCCATCCTTGGTTTTTCTCTTTAGTTGTCCCAAGAATTCTGTCATTACACATTTAGTGCCACTGTTCCAGAAAGAGAGAGGAGCTTATGGTTTCTTTGTGGGCCTTGGCCACAGGCTGTGGCTGAGTGGGGTGCCAGCTTCAGCAGGGGGCAGCAGTGACAGAAGATGGTTTTCCTTTTCCTGCACCTGTTCCCTGCTGCCACCCTCTGCAGGTGTCCCCTGCTGGCTTGGAGCAGGCATGGGAAGAATAAACTCACCTGCTGACATTACTGCCCCCATCTGACACATAGGGAGAGCCTTGCAGCTGCTCCTGTGCTGCTTCAGCTGGGGCTGCCGGGAGTAGTTGAGTCGGGGCCAGGCTCAGCTGGGGAAGGGGGGCAACAGCAGAGGCAGGAATGAGCAGGTTCTTCCTCCCTGCCTGACCCCCCACAAGTGCTCCCCACCAGCCCAGAAGCAGGCTCAGGGAAGGGGAACCTGCCCACTGCCACTCCCTGAACCTGCTCATGGGCTGGCAGGGAACACCCAGGGGCTAGGGACAGACATTACACATAAAACGATTTAAGTAATCAGAAACTGGTTTAAACCTGTAACAGAACAGATGTTCAGTGCACATAAACCAGTTTGAATATTGCTTATACTGGGTTGAGATAAACCAAGTTGAATGTAGTATCAGACTTAACTGATTTGGGTCAAACCTGTTAATGCAATGTCTGTCCCACACCCATTCTTGGTTTAAGTTAAACCAGAGCCCCCCAGCATCCCAGATGCTTTGCAGGACTGTCTGCTGGAGCAGAGCAGGGTTGGCCCCACCCCTCTCCTTCCCAGCCAGAGCACTATCACTGTTCTGGCTGGATGAGGGACTGCAGCAGCTGCCAGGCTTCCCCCTCTCCCCGACTCCCCTCCCCACTGGCTGCTCAAGCAGGGATCCCCCCTCCCACTTCTCCCATGGCAGGGACCCCAATGCAGGGACCCAGCATCTGGCCATGCCCCCCCTTCCCTGGTTGCTAGTTAATGCTGAAAGGTGTCTGTGTTGGTCTCCAATTTCACTGGAACAAAGGCAGATAGCTAGTGGCTTGTGAATGCAAATGCACCCTGTAGATAAGAAGAGCTTGAAACTAATGAGACAGATGTTTTATTTTGTAGGGCTTGATGGGCTGTTAAATTTTGTTCTGACAAACAACCTGCTGGGTGCATTCTGTCAGTCTTCAAGAGGGGACAGAGAAAGGTGTTAGAAATGACCTTGTTTGCAGACAATCTGAAGAAGCAGGGAGACGGAGGTTGAAAAGTTTAGTATCGACAAATGCAGGGCCTGGCACTCCTGCCCCTTGAGCAGCCAGTGGGGAAAAGCCTGGGACTGCAGGACAGGGTGGGGGTTAAAACTCTGCCCTAATCAGAGCATTCTGCCAGGGCCTGGCCACACCCCCCTCAGCTCAGCATCGTGGAAGGAAAGGGAGGGCTCACTCTAGCACCCCACGGCTTCTAGCCTGAGCCACTGCAGGCATGTGGCTGCATTTTTGGAATGAAAAGGGAATGGTCATCCACTCCCAAATTGGTTCAAGATTTGTAGGTTAGACTGACCTGCAAAGATTGAATCAATTCAGGCTCAGGTTTTTTGAATGACTGTCCCTAGCCAGGGGGACAAGACAGGGAGGAAGAACGCAATCAGTCCTGTCACTGTCTGGCCCTTGTGCAGCCCTGCTGGAGCAGCTCTAGAGCTCCTCTTCCCTCTGGGTCCACCAGGACAGTGGCAGTGTGACATGGTAGAAGGGAGAATGGGAAGGGAGGGGATGTGTCACTGAACACAGATGGGAAAGAAGAAGGTGCTGAGAGGGGGAGGGCTGGGAGGATTCTTACCTGATTTGGGGACTTTAAAAAGTCCCCAGCTGCTGCTACTGCAGCAGTGGTCCTTCCCCAATGAAGAGGAAGATGGGGGGAGAGGCGGGAGGTAAGGCAGAAGCAAGGGTACAACCACCCCTGCTGTGTGACTGCTGCTCCCATACTGCCCTTTTCAAAATCCCAATTCTGCCCATGAGTCTGGCCCATTTTGAATTGCATTACATTGGGAATCTATCTGACCTTCCCCAAAAGCAGAGGTTAGTAGGACATTCTAACCTTTTGTGGTGTTCCTGAGTTCTGTGCAATGGAAAAAAATGCTCTAGCATTTTTCTGTAGTAAAAAAAGGAAAGAAAAATAAGAGCTGCTATTTTCCTAGGGAGGCCTTGAATCTACTGAGGGATGCCTCAAACTTAAGAAGGTTGAGAACCACTGTCATAGCTTCTCCTCACTCTGCCTTTCAGCCACTACCTTTCTTGAGATGAGATGTCCCAAGCATTGTCAGGACAGTGTGGGCTCTGTGAAGGTTTGTATGCAAATGATAATACACCATGCTAAAGGAAAACTGGGAGATCACTGGGCATCTTTACACATGCTCTGGGGGTAGATGCTTTAATTATTGCAGGTCTCAGAGCTGCTCTAATTAAAGTGCCCACAGCGTCTCATGTATTCAGAGACCTGCATTTCAAAATGGCGGTGGGGGCGCTTTAATGAAAACTTGTTGAATGAGCTTTAGGTAAAGTGCCCCTAATGCCATTTTGAAGTGCGGGGACACTGATACATGAGACATGGGAAGCTGCTAGACCATGGTGATAGCCACAGTCCAGCAGATTTGATTAATCGAGTCTGCTTTGACACCATGGAATTACAGTGTGTCAGAGCAGCCTCCCTGCTTGTGTGTAGGCACCCTATAACTCAGCCAAAACTAGGAGGATTTCACTGGACACCTGAAAAGCTTGTCCGATTACTGTAACCCATTCCTGCCTAATGAAATCTCTGTATCTGCATGAAGCCACATTGATTTCAGACTTCAAGACTGTCAAGGAGTTGAGGCTTTAAATGTGTCCCAAAATACAGGGCAAATATTTTATACCACTAATAATTCCCATTCTCTTCTCATTCAAAAATGGCAAGAAGGTTTTCTTTCCTCCCTGTCAGACTTTCCAAAAAAATGTTTAAACATTTTTAAAAATCACTCCAGTTCAGAATAGACATAGCAAACTACAGACTCTGATAGAGTTGTAAAGCCTCTGAAGAAAAAGAGAGGAGAAAGCATTTTACAGTGGAAATGCTGGGGCAATATGATCCTTAGGTTTTGCTATGTACTAGATACTCAGTCAAACGAGGTACACCATTTTAAACCAGCTGAGAATAAGTATGCCTATAATGAATATGAAGCTCTTCCATAGATTATCATGTGTGGAATGTGATGATCTTTCTACTGATTTATTCCTATGTGTTGTGCCCCAGACCCAACCCAGTACTTGAATCGCTGCCTTGTGTACTGTTTATTACTCAGTGAACACTGGAGAGACACAGAGCCAGACTTGCAGCTTTGCTCTAGCTGTTTTCCCTCCTTTGGTGATGCAAAGCAGTCGTAAACCCAGAATGTAAAACAACCAGTGTGAACTGCTGAGTCTGGGTCTTTGTGTTTGCAATGGGTTCCTACGTTGGCATATACAGAGCCAGTCTCAGCATTTTGCAAACCAGCCTAGGGAACTAAAGATTTTGTGTGTGTGCCTGCTTCAGCTTCACTTTACTTTTAAGTGAGGATTACATTCAGTGAGCTGATGTCTCACTTGGCATAATTCTGTTGTCTTGCAAGACAGAGAGATACCTACTACTACTATCTCTACTGGTGTATGTGTGTGTAAGTAAGCATTGCTGCTAACCCTCCCTTGAATGATGATGCCCATCATACAACTGTACAGAAAGCCAGATCAAGGGATTCCTTTTACATAAGAATGTATGGGACCAGAGACCTTCAGTCTATCCAGGAGTACTGCTGTGTAGCGGTAGGCCAGGTGATCTGATCAGGGTGATCTCTCCTGGCCTTATCAGTGAACAATATTCTCTTTGTCAAACATACAGCCTGTAGGTCAGAACTGACCTGCACAGCTGGGTCATCTGGCCAACGGGGCTTCTCGCTGGCTGGACCATCTACCTCAATGGACCAGATTCAGTCCATGGGGTTTGTTGCTGTGGCTGCTGGAGACCCTGTGGCAGCGGTGTTAATCCCTGTAGCTGCTGTTTCAGCAGAGCTCCAGAACTCGGGGAGCTAACACCGCACACCTTCCCCCCTGCCCTGCCTTTATCGGCCACCAAAAGTTGGGGGTTTTAGTGTTCCCTGATGACTAAAATCAGTGGCAGGTAAAAAAGTGGGGTGAATATCAGCAGGAGAATTAACTTCCTGGGTTCCAAATCCATGCTGAAACAGTCTCCCTAGCAGCTGTAGGGGTTAATACCACTTATCATAGGTCATCTAGCTCATAGGAAGCCCTGTTTGTGGTCTGGGTTCAGCTGGCAGAGCCGAACGCATTTAACACTCCTGCACAAATCAAAGATGCAGCAACCTGAAAGCTGAGATTTTTTTCTCTATTATGTTTCTAGTTCCTCTAAATCAGTGGCCACAAACTTTTACAAGTCGTGGGCTGGAAAAACTCAGTGCTAGTCCAACGCCAGGGCTGGGCAGCTGGGAGCTGCATGCACACCACTGCTACTTCTCTCCCAGCATGGATGCAGCTGGAAAGTGTCTATCCCTAGCTCACTTGTGACTGACTGGAAGTTGTGCCCATACCACAGCCAGGGATGGGGAGAAGCAGCAGTAGCACAGGCACAGCTTCTAGAAGCCTCATTCTTGTCCTTGGGTGTGGATGTAAGCAAAACCCTCCATCTCCACAGACCAGATGCAGTGGCTCTGTGGGCCAGTTCTGGCCTGCAGGCCTTACGTTGCTGACCCCTGCTCTAAACAATTGGACACCTGAGGTTGCACGCTTTGCAGGGTCCTGTAACTGGGGGGACAGGTATTCAAAAAAATGGAGCCTGAATTGATTCAATCTTTGCAGGCTAATCTAACCTGCCTAGGTTTAACCAATTTGTAATTGTACAGACATTCCTTCTGGACTGAGGAAATGCAGGCACATTCCTGCATTTGCTCAGGCCAGGCGCTGGGGGGCGCTAGAGAGCACCCTCAGCTTCAGGGAAGCTGTGCTGGGGAGGTGTAGCCAGCCCAGGGAGTAGCCTTGCCTGAACTGGTTAAAGAGGGGTTTAAAATTCCTCCCTCCCTGTCCCACTGGCAGGGACGTGAGCCAGGTCTGCCAGGTGTTACTACCTCGCTGCTGTAGCAGTACGGCTGGGTGTGACGAGACGTGGGCCAGCATGGCCCCCAAGGCAGAGGGGGCAGGGAGAGGGGTTATTATCCCCTCTACCCCCACTGCCCCTGGGGGACTGCAGTGGGGTCTGCCCACCCTGACCACCGCTGTTTGCTCCCTGCTTGGGGCAAGTGACAGAATAACCCTCCTCCCTGTCCCCCCCCTAAGGGGACCTGCCGGCTGGCCTCTGGCCATGCCCCTGTCCTGCCCTGCCCTGCCACTGTAGCGGTGAGGGGGCAGGGCTTTTAATGGGGGCAGCAGGCCCTGTCATTGTACCGGGGAGCACAGTGGGGGGCCCTGCTGTGGGGTGGGCAGAGCTGCAGTGGACTGCATTCAGCAGCACTGGAATTCGGAGGGGGCCAGAGCCCTCCCACCCCCCAGCGCTGCTGTCACCACCGCAATCTGCAGCAACTTTCCACACTCTGCAGTGCAGCCCCCTGCCGGGAAGGGACTCCCCCACCCACACTGCACCCATCGTGGTCGCTCCCCCCCCACTACTTCAGCAGCTGGGCAGAGGCGGGGCCAGAGGCCAGCCAGCATAGCCCGTTAGGTGGCGGGCAGGGAGCAGTGTTATTCCTCCTTCTGCCCCTGGGGGATCACAGCAAGGTCTGCGTGCCCTGAGTACCACCACCACCACTGCTCACTCTATGCCTGGGGCAAGCAGCAGAATAACCCTGCTCGCTGCCCCTCGCCTAAGGGGCTGTGCTAGCTGGCCTCTGGCCCTGCCCACACTTGGCTGCTGGAGTGGTGTGGGGGGAGTGATCATGATGGGGGCGGCAGCAGGGAGTGAGTGGCAGTGGTGGTAGTTGGGGCGAGCAGACCCAGCTGTGGTCCCCTGAGTGGGCGTAGAGGGGGAAATACCCTCCCTTCCTGCTCCCTCTGCTTCAGGGGCCAAGCCAGCAGGCGTCTGGCCATGCCTGGCCCCACTGCTGCATCAGCAAAGGGGGAACACCCAGCATACCTGGCTTGGGTCCCTACTGGTGGGACAGGGAGGGGAGAATTAAACCCCTCTCTGGCCAGTTCAGCCAAGGCTACAGCTGGGGCTGACCATGCCCCTGCCACTGGAGCTCCTTGCTCCTTTCTGGGGCTAGCGTCTGGCCAGGCCCCCACCCCTGCTTGTCCCTGCCCCAGCAGAGGGGTGGAGCTAGGCCTGCTCAGATAGAGCAGAGGGCCCAGACCAGAGAGCATGCCGGGATGCTGGGGGACTCTGGTTTAACTCAAACCAGGAAGGGGTCTGGGACAGACATTGCATAAACTGGTTTGAGCTCAATCAGTAAAGTCTGATACTACATTCAACCGGGTTTATCTCAAACTGGTTTCGGCCATTTGGAAACTGGTTTATGTGCACTGAATGTCTGTTCTGTTACAGCTTTTAGCCAGTTTCTGATCACTTAAACAGGTTTATA
>NW_005842588.1:227724-228540 GCF_000455745.1 Alligator sinensis
TCCCTAGCCACAAAGAACAAGCTAATTTCAATAAAGATCTAAGTGTGTATGCAGTTTGTATTGTAGATGCATTAAATGATCTATTTAATTATATTTAATATTACATTGCATATAAATAATACCGATACACAGAGTGCAACATATAAATATTTGCGTGCGTGTCTATTGTATGTACTCTGTAGTAGAAATAGAGTGGTGAGCATAACCCTACTAACACCCTTCCACCACTGCCTCTCCTAATGCCTCTTCTCACCACCCCTGTTCTTTGCAAACACATCTCAAAGGTTGCTTTATTTCCAAAGCATTTCTGACTTGCAGATCCACTGTTTGATTAGCTAATTCCAACTCATCCCAGACCTGTCATTCATTGCCAGTTCACTTTGGATTAAAGACTTTTTTTTGCATAAATTTTGTTAGTCTAATAAAACTTATCTCTACTACGAGTCCTGATCACTTGGATTAAGTAGTTTATTGGCCTTTCCTGGGTGGCTCAGCTAATCTCACTGCCGCATGCATACCTAGCCTATGCTTAGCATTTTGCATTCCCTTCCCCCCTCAAGCTCTGCATAGACAACCTGAGGCAAACTCAGCAGTGCCTAAACAATTCATTGGAGAATTGCCACACCGCTCCAGTGCTCAGCTGCTGCACAAACTGATTTCTATGATGCGGTCTCTTACGTCTTGCGGCCTCCTTGTTCTAGCTACCCTCCTCCAAAGCTTCCCTTCAAGCCCTTAAGTGGTCTCCCAATCATTGCAGACACATTGCCTCTCCCATTACATCTACTACTTTTCATTACTTCTCCTCTCCACTTCTCC
>NW_005842588.1:228550-231332 GCF_000455745.1 Alligator sinensis
TCTTGAGCAGTGCACACTTCTCCCACCTACCGCAGGTAACCCCTTCTGCCTGGCTACACTTCTCTATTGCCTCTGCCTTTGCCACATGTCCATTGCAGCCTCCTCATTATACCTTCTTCACTCCTCCAGCTCTGTCAGAATAGGCCTTGATCTTATCTCTGTCTTCATAGCTTGCATTCTCCCTAGGAACATAGGCACAGATTTTGTTCCTTGCGGGAGCAAACAGTGGGTGTTTAGGAATCATGTGTAATCTGTCAGTACCAGAGGAAATCACAGCAGGTTTGGGTTTTTTAAATAAAGGAACCAGTTCTTGAAAAGGATTCTCTGTGCCTGAAGGTATAGGTCCTAACACCAAACTGAGTTTAGGTAAGGATTCACGTTATTCATGATGGAAATGGAAATTTTATCTAAACGGATAGGCCTGTTAAGTTCCTCCAACATTTGCTATAAAAGAAAAAATTAAAATGTTCCCTGGCTTGAAAGGAACCATTAAAGTTTTCTTGGCAAGCAGGGAGGGGTGGGGGGTTGTAAAGCAAAGTCAGGGATTAAAATGTGTTCTTGTAAATGAAAGCCTGAGTGCAAGCCTCTGGAGCTGTGGGTAATAGCTCTGACAGCGTGGAAGGCAGGTTCATCAGAAAGATTACTGGACAGGAGACTGAGGAGACTACTCACAGTGCCTCTGTGTTGGCAAGTTACCTCCCCTCTCTTTATCCCCACCACTAAAATGGGGATAATAATACTCACCTCCTCTGTGGAGTGCTTTTTGATCTACAGAAGAAGAAAGCTAGGTACCATTACTCAGCAGCTGTAAAATTCCAGCCCTGTTGTTGTTCCTGCTTCCTCACTCTCGATATCTCTCTCTGTCTTGTAATGCGGCAGGCTGAGGTGTAGAGAGCACCTCATTCATTACGTAAATCCACCGATGAAAACACTGAATGTATTATGCTGCTGAAATTTGCTGAGTTTGTTTGAACAAAGGACAGAGATTAGCACCACATAAATTCACCATTGATTCTAAAACAATGATATTATATACCCCAAACACTGATGGGATTTATCCAGTGCGCAGACATGGGCTCTGAGGTGGAAAAAAGGGATTGCTAGTCATTTTTTAAGCCTCTCTGGCTGCACTGAGACAGACTGTTGACATTATATAAATTCTTTAGATAAAATACATTTCTGTTTTTGTATGAGGAGAGCTCATATTTAGCTCTGCCAACATACAGCTGAATTGTAAAACTATTTGAAAATAGGCATAAGCTGTACAATATAAATAACCCCAGAGATTTAAAATAAGGAGGAAGGTGATAAAGCAGTGGAAATCCATCCTATTATAAAGGCCAGCCATCAAGATGAAGAATGACTGACTAAAGCAATTTTGCGGCATTTTCTCTAAAAACGAGTGGTGTGGTGAAGTAGTCAGAGGTAGAAAGCAACAAAATTTCACCACCGTCATTGTACCCATTCTGTGATCTCATCCCTCATTTAAACATGCAGTAGCTTGCCAACCAGTCTTCAGTCCTACAGGGAAGGAATAAAATCAACTATAAATAAAGGTTTACTACAAGTGACCCCTTTTGTATGGTACACAGGTTGGTAGTGCACCAACCAAAATGATGGGGGTGGAGGGGGGGCGGGAAAGAGAGAAAAGACAATGTATAGCCATTTCTTTCTTTAAAATTAGCATCCTATCAGATTTATACGCCACTGTAAGTCTTAGAAGAAAAAGAAAACAAACTTTGATGTCCCAGAGTCTTTAGTAATCTCTGTCACTATGTAGGAAGCCTAGGAACTTTCCTGCTCTTATTTGCAGTTCTTCCAGGCTACCAGGGTTTGGCAGTGTTAGAAAGAAAGCTCAGTCTGAGGGGCAGGAGTCTCTGCTCGCTCGGCACTGCCCCTCGGAGTTAGTCAGGTAATGGGAGTGGTAAGCTGCCAGGATGCTGGTAGATGTCCCCCTGATTGCCCACCGGAAAGTTTGGTGATCACAGGGAGAAATGAGGTTCATGAATCTGCAGAGTTCTGGAAATATCTTTTAAAAAAGAAAAGTAAGAAGGTCACAATTTAAAAACAAACAAAAAAACCCCTCCCCAAACAATATGATCTTTAAGTGAAAAACAAAATAAAAAAACCCTGTGCTTCCAGTAGGGCTTCAAAATCTGCATGTAGGCATGTAAGTGGACTGGTTTTCCAAGGTGCTGAGCACCCAGTAGCTTTCACTGACTTCTCCTCTACGATGAGCCACCCACGAAAAGGGGGTTTCAGGTGTTGCTTGCAGTGCCGGTTGTTAGTCCAGTGAAAGTGAGCACAGTACTCTCTCTGTCCTGTGACTGTATTCATCTATAGCACACCCATCCTCCTTGTTCTTCTACATGCATTGTGCGCATTGTAATAATCTACCCATACCATTTGTCATCCACGGGGTAAGTGCTTTGCAAGATGGTAATGGAATTCAAAATTAAGAAGGAATGATTACCTTTATTGCCTTTGTTGGGATTTCAGAAAGAGGGGATGTGTACTGCTGTAGATATTAACACTGTCAGTTCTTTAGATCTCATTTCAGTGGCTGCTCCAGCATGCCTGATTGGAGTGCGGGCAAGCAGGGTCGATGCACCGTGGTGGAAAGCCTCATTGACTTTCAGTGTAGGAAAGAAAAGAACCATCCCTGGATGTGAACAATGACTCTGCACAAATGGGATTGAAGATCGCAGAGTGACGTTCACCTCTCCGAGCCAGGGCAGTGTTGGGGAAATGAAGCAGAACATTTCTATCCCTTTAGGGAAAG